>NC_041390.1:606762494-606771660 GCF_002162155.2 Triticum dicoccoides
GCTCATTCCTTTCTAGGAATCAACCCAATGATTTGTCTTGGAGGGAAAGAGATATTTCATTTCGTCAAATAGGGTTTACACAGGGTTTTCCCAAGAGCTGGCAAAAGCTGGCGATACAAAAGGACTATCAACTCTATAATTTTTGCCAACTCCATATTAATTGACATAGTTATGGTGCACGACGCATAGCAGGGATAGCCGGTGAGGTCTCGGTTGGATTTGTGCATCATCTGTGTGTGTCCCTGTAGAGGGTGGTTGTAAGGCAAAGAAAAATGGTTTCTAGTATATAGAAATCGAAGAGGAAGCTCTCCTTTTCAAAACCAAAAAAAAGTTATGGTGCACGACACAAAGAAGTCATTATCTTATTTTCTTATGTTATCATGTTGCAGGTTCTTCTCTTGCAGTGAAGTCATCCTCTTTCTTGCATTCTGATATTATATCTGTAATTCAAATACTCCCTCTCATCCAAATTAATCGACACTGCTTTAGTACAACTTAAAGCTGCGTAAATTAATATAAAATTGTACTAAAACAACGTCAATTAATATGGACCGGAGGGAGTATGTGAATTGGGTAGGAAGTGCTGGATGAAATTAGTAGGGACATTTTTTTCAATACATTGAGTTCTGAATTCACGATCTGTGCACAGAAAATGCTTGGTGAGCTGCCAGTGAGAATTCAGAGGAAACTGTTGGGTTTGTAGGCTTTCATCATTTGACACAGCATGCATGTTAAGGTGCGTCTCTATTGTATTGTCGCGCCGATAGGACATAGGAGGAGGTTCGTTGGCCGCCTTTTATACAGCTGGAAGTGCCAAGTGCGTCATCGCTGAGCCGGTCGGGGGAGAGGTATGGATGGATGTGGTGAGCGCGACGTGGGTGTGAATAGTGCCGCTGTCCCGTGGGTGTGCATGCCGAGAGGAAACAAAATATTTCCTCTCTGCCTCCACACTTGTGCTTCACGGGGTCTCCACATGTGCTACCATGCCATTGCGAGACTTTTCTTCCCCTCTCCATCCCGAGGGGTGACAACAAAACAAGAGTGCGATGTTTTCGTTTTTGTTTTTCCATTTTCCTTTTGAACCCCTCACAATTGTCAGCTTGGGAGGACCTAGGCGAACAATCCGTTCTACTTGAGAAGAGCCAGAAAAGAGATCCTCCCTGTCTCAACCGTTCATTTGGTTGGAGATTCGCATGCATGCATACTTGTCTTCTTTGTCTGCATGGCATAGCCAGTAATTAATTTTGGAGGGCCCCATGCATGTAAGTTTTTGTCAGAAAGTTGCATGCTCCATCCATCCTATCTTCCATGTATTTTTCATTTCATCTTCTAATTTCAACTTACTACATTTTTTGAATCAAAAATCCAAATTAAGTTTTGTTTGCAATGTGTATTTGTCGCGACGACAACTTGGAACAAGTCCAGTTTTGAATACATTTCGATAGCTTTAAATAATGTAAGTTTCAATACTGAAACTTGATAATCATAACATTATTTTTTACCATGTTTCATCAAGTTTTACCAAATTTCATATGCTTTTAGGGCTTTAGCGTTCTAAGCTTAGGAATTAGGGCTTTAGGGCTTAGGGTTTAGGATTTAATTTTTAGTTTTGAAACTTGTTGTATAATTGTTTTTATCAACTTTTAGTAGTTGAAACTTGCTTTGCCAGCCGATTTACCTTGGGATCCGTAAAGTCGTTGGATTCCTCACGAGAGCACACCAAGTTTTAAGTTTAACTTTCTGAAACTTGCCATTTTATCATTCGCGCATACCAAGTGTCAGCAGTTGAAACTTACTGATTTTAAAAACTTATCAAAACATATTCAACATGGATCTTATTTGAAAGCCTTCATCTTAAGCAACATGGATCTGAAAACAAAAATTAAATTGGAAGTATCATTCAAAATATGTAGAAGATTGAAAATTGAACATGAAAAGAAAAAAGATGGGCGGTGGGATGGGTGGAGCTGCCAAAAGTTGCAAAAAAACTGTATGCAGGGGCCCATCCAAAGTTACCAATGCACTAATCTATGCACGGAACCTCCCGTGCACGTGAGAGAATCCACTCTCACCACCGTGTTCTCTTCCAACGTTCGCTACTATTATTTTGTTCATGCAAACCCTCAGTTGGCCCATGAACGTCAATGAAAAAGTGATGTAGGCCCAACTAGCTCATTAACAATGTCATCAAGAATAAAAAAATCCGATGCATAAAATACAAAGATACAAAATTTTACAATTGCCATGCTAGTCATACTTTATAAATATGTCATCCTCTAATTTAAAATTTAACGATGGTATATTTAAAAACATATGTGACATAGTATCTACAAAAACTAATATTTCCATGCTCTAGTTGTAAAACAACATCATGGGTCTGATGGCAACTTCACCAGAAAAAATGTTTTATCTAGATAAGTCCAATAAAATTGTCATGGTCCAAAGATGAAATAAAGTTGTAAAAGGCACGCAAAATTGCCAAGATTCTAAATAATGAAATTGTCATGGTCTAATGAATAAAATTGCCATGGTGTCAATAGTAAAATTTTCAAGGTCTAATTAATAAAATTGCCATGGTCTAATTAATAAAATTGCAAGGTGTAAATAATAAAACTGGCTTTCACCTTGGTAAAATTTGTAGGTGGAGAGGGCCCAAACCTGGGTAAAAATTGTGTTCCTTTACTCCTTGTTACCATTGTGCCAAGATCATCAGCTCTGGACCCCCTACTCGAGATCTACCGAATTTAGCTCCAACACTAGCTTCCTGGCGAACGACCTCTCCTCTATTGTCATTGCAAGACTTTTTTTACTTCTCCATCTTGAGTGGGTGGAAACAAAACAAGAGTGACATTTTCATTTTCTTTTTTTGATTTTGAACCCCAAATAGCTGGCGGTTGTCAGCTTTGGGAGGACCTGGGCGAACAATTCGTTCCCCTCAAGAAAAGGGTCGAGTCAACCACTGTCTTCCCTTTCGACGTTCGCGAGGACGATTTTGTCCAAGCAAACCCTCAGCTGGCCCGTGAAGCGTCAATGGAAAGGCGAGGTGGGCCCAATTCGCTCATTTGAAAAATGTGATATTTTCAAAATCCGATGTATAAAGGACAGAGAACAAAAATCTGCAATTTCCATGCTATACTTTATAAAACTACCATCCCCTAATTCAAAATTTAACCATTTTATATTTAAAAAAACAAATGTGACATGGCATCTACAAGAGCTAAAATTGCCACACTCTAGTTTGTAAAACAATATAATTGGTCCGATGGCAACTTCAATAGAAAAAATGTTTTATCTAGATAAGTCCAATAAAATTGTCATGGTCCAAAGATGAAATAAAAAAGATGTAAAAGGCACAGAAAATTGCCAAGAGTTTAATTAATGAAACTGAAATTGCCATGGTCTAATTATATGACATGGTGTAAATAATAAATTTGACATAGCCTAATTAATAAAATTTCGAGGTGTAAATAATAAAGCTGCCATGGTCCCATTGAAAACAAATTGCAATGATCTAAAAAAATATGAAATTAGCATGCTACCTACAAAAATCTCCATGGTCTAAATAATAAAGATGCCATGGTAATTAATAAGAAATTTCATGGATTAATTGAATAATTGTCATTGTCTAAGTAATGGAATTGCAATGCTCCTATAATAAAAATGCACAAGGCAAGTTTGGAAAATTTCTCCTCTAAAGAGCTGGCAACTTTGAGATTTCGTAATGGACACATACCAAAAATATATAAAAATGCTGATGGCAAGTTTTGAAAATTTGTCCACCAAAAAACATGGCAAATTTTTGGATTGTGTAATGGGCATTTGGCAACAATTAAGAATTTTTTCTTTCAAAGATGACTTTTTTTTGAATTTCTAGTTTTTTCTCGCCAAAATTTCAAAAAAAAAAAAGAATTCAGGACGTATAGCAAGTTTGACCATATTTGTTCACAACTAGTTGCCGATCAAGTGGTAAGCCTGCTCCTCCTTCATACAAGTGGATTGAAAAGGCGATGATGGGGCAAGAAAGTGCCTCCCCAATTGCCTCGGAGACCTTCGGGGAACACCCGATGGGCATGGATGAGCACTTCGCAAAGTTGGTGCAAAGCCCAGAAGCGTCCTCGAATACCCACAGAAGCTCGCGAATAGCTGCCAGCGCAGGGGGGGGGGGTTGGTAAAAGATCGCCACGACGTCCGCAAACAAGGAGATGCTGGATGCGGCGTGCCTCGCTGTTAACCTTTGAAGAATGCCCAAGCGGACGACGAACTAGAGCAGGGAGTTGAGTGAATCAATGACGATCGTGAACAACAATGGGGATAGGGGGTGACCCTGCCGTAGGACGCACGCGTGGGGGATTGAGGGGCTGGGGTGCCGTTGAGCAGGATCCGCGTCGAAGCAGTCGAGACGAGGATGGAAACCCACTCGCACCAGTGTCTGCCAAAACCGAGGTGTTGAAGAACCTCTAGTAGGAAGGGCGATGAGATTGTGTCGAAGGCGCGCGCGATATCGAGCTTCAGGAGCACTTGAGGGTTCTTGAGATTGTGGAGTTGGCGCGCTGTTTGCTGAACAAGGACGAAGTTGTCGTGAACGGTCCGTCCAACAATGAAGGCACCCTAATTAGTCGACATGATCTCACAGAGCCTCGGGGCGAGCCAGCGAGAGAGGATCTTCGCGAAAAGCTCATGTGATATCTCATTACTTTAGCATGCATGATTTCTCTAGCTAGCTAGTAATTTCTAATTACCACCATTTTGAATTCTCATCAATGCACCGAGTATTGCAGTAAAGCAAGCAAAAAAAAATACACAAAAACTATGCGCCTCCTCAACTGTCAATAGAAAATATTCTCGGATGTAATATCAACTTTGGTAGTAAAAGGGCCTTAATCAAAATGAACGGTGTCCAAGTTGATGGTGTTTAATTTCTACACTTCCTACATAGGTAAGGACCATAAATAGTGTTTTTCATTTTGATACACAATGCTGCATCTTCCAACTTCCCTTTTCAAATAGGGCCAGATTTCATCTATACTGCTCAGCGCTCCTATAGCAGTATAATAAGGTACCGTAAAAAACCTCTTTGAAATAACAGAACCACTTACTTACTACGTTAGGGGAGCCCGCTTCGAAAACTAATGGTGTATATAACATATGATTTCTTGGGATATCATGCAACATCTGCCAAAGAGTTCAGGAAGAATTCATGTACCGTCTTCCTTCACTCATTTTTTTTAGAAAGAAAGAAAGGCTGGCTTCCTTCACATATAAATACAAGTAGCGCGTATATACCTATGGGCCAACGCTTTCGCACACAAAAAATAGAAATTCAGATTAATTGTCTCTTTTGTTACTACTGACAAAAGCAGAGAGCCTAAGTCACTCGGCGGCGGCGGCGGCCTTGTCGAGGATGTTGCCAATGTCGATGACGAATCGATACCTGACATCGGCCTTGGCAAGGCGCTCCATGTTCACGTACTCGGCACCGATCACCTCGATGTCAGCCGTCACGTCGTGCTTGGCCGCCAGGTCGAGCATCTCCTGGGTGTCCCTCATGCCGCCAATGAGTCTCCCGGCCAGGGTCTTGTTCGCTGCCAGACGTACAATGTGTGTATAGATTTGTGAGACTGGAGAGGATATATAGCTAGCTAGGCTTGTAAGGTCGGAGGGCTTACCGGCAACCAGAGCAAAGGGAGAGATCTCCATAGGCTTCTCTGGGAGACCAACCAGGATCATCTTGCCGTTGGGTTTGAGCAGCCTCAAGAGAGGGGCCATGGGGATGTTTGCAGACACCGTGTTTATGATGCCATCCTTGCTACTCATCGCAGCCTGCAAAGACGACACATTTAAATTAAGCAGTAAGCAGGCCCAAACTCATCTTTTGGAAGAGAAAAAAAATCTATAGATGCGGCTAGGTCTCATCGACTTAGACTTATCAAGTGACATAACATGTAAGGAAGAAAAAGAAAAAAAAACTGAACTTTTTTTGCACGGATCTCAATGTAAGATCTCACGAATATAACCAAGCCTCAGTCACTGAGATTTAGCAAGACTGAAAATTTATATATATGGTCTTGTTTGATTGGTGCCTTCATCTCGTCGGCACTCTTGCTGACAATGAAGGCGTCAGCGCCTAGCCGCTCGAGGGCCTCCTGCTTCTTCCCCGGCGACGAGCTGATCACCGTCACCTTCATCCCAAAGGCCTTGCCGAACTTGACCGCGACGTGGCCCAGCCCGCCCAGTCCCAGCACGCCAAGGTGCATCCCTGGAACGTTCAGCCCATGGTACTTCATGGGGCTGTACATGGTGATGCCGGCACACAGCAGCGGCGCGCCCTTGTCCAGCGGAATGGTGTTGGGGAACCGGACAACGAACCGCTCATGCACCACTACCATGCTGGAGTAGCCTCCGTAGGTGATGGTGCCATCAAGGTCGACCAAGTTATAGGTAGGGATTATGCCCGGGCAGTGGTTCTCGAAGCCCTTGTTGCAGCTCTCGCAGGACTGGCACGAGTTCACCATGCACCCGACGCCCACACGGTCGCCGGTCTTGAACTTGGTCACATTCTTGCCGACTTCAGTGACCTCGCCGGCGATCTCATGCCCAGGGACCATGGGGTACCTGGCGTTCTTCCATTCGTTCTTGATGCTATGTAGGTCAGAGTGGCAGATCCCGCAGTACAGAATCTTGATCACCACATCGTCATCTTCAGTGCTCCTGAAGCAAGAATCATAAGAAACATGAACATCATAAAAAGATACGCTATTACGTACTACCTCTGTTCCAAAATATTGAAGTTCTAGGTTGCCTGACCAAGTTATAGGAAAATTTTCCAATAACTACAAAGTCAAATGTATGTAGTATGAAACTGTATTTTATGACAAATCTAAATAAACTAAATTGGTTATGAAAATGTTTGTATATTTTTTTATAGATGGTCAAACTTAAAGAAGTTTGACTTACACTAAACGTATAACTTCAAATATTTTGGAATGGAGGTAGTACATGCAAGTGTGTAAATCAGGCTGATAAATCTCACAAGTAAATCATGGTTTTGTCTATCAACTCAATTCAGTGCTCGTTAATGCAACTAGTCTCAGTTGTTATTTATTTTTTTATCAAGAGGTGGATGCCTGGCTTTAGATAACTGAATCCCTCAAGAACAAGGTTCACAACACCACTCACACCCACCCACACGATCAAAAGCCAAACGATCAGTCATACATGCAAACGACCAATTTTTGTTTGCTGATTTTTTTGTCTAATCAATCTGCTGAATTTTATCATTCATACAAATGATTTCACTCGTTTGAGCAAATCACATAATTCAGCCTATTATTACTCTTCAGAACATTAGAAATTTTAGAAAAAAAATTGCAAAGCAAATTCTAGGACTGCAGATCCTAAAACCATCCAGCAATGACCTTATACAGCTCATAGCACACTAGCACATCTACGATAACAACATAAAGCCACTAGCACCATCTACGAATTCGAAGAGTCTTTCATTTCCCACTGCAAACTATTGCTTTGTAATGAGCATGGTGTGCCCACATGTTGGTAGCATTACTTTATATGGATATGTAAGTAAAATAAAAATGTCGAATGAATTTTATGACAAAGTTGTGATCGTACCTTTGCATGATTGCATTAAATGAGCCTAACTAGCTAGGTATTCACTATTTTCGAAAGATGTGATGACGATTAAATTGCTTAGCTTATTCTCTAGCAGAAGTTCTAGGAAACTAAATCCTCTTCTGATCAAGATGTTTTAATCCAAATAAGCTAATGAGTAATAACAAAAAAAAAATCGCTACAACCTCTTTGCCGGCCAGTCAAGTCCTAGTAAATCACTAATCAATGAAGTTACTGAAATAGGTGTGCCTTTGCTTCAGTCCATATATGTTTATATTGAAATATCCAAAACATCTTATAATAGTGGAGGGAGGGAGTACTAATCAATCAATGAAGTCACTGAAACAGGTGTGCCATTTAGGTTTGCCACATACAGGAAAAGTGAATGGTACCACAAGCTAATAGTGACGAGTCACTGAGAGTGACACATCACATGTATGCGGCTTTTACAACTAATAATAGTGGCGTTGTCTAAAAACTCCAAAAAAAAAGAGGGTGTCGATGTTACGGTTGTAGTACTGGACACATGATAATTCACACTATTTGTTACGGCCGTACTGGACAAATGGCAATTCATTCTATTTGCAAATTAAGGCCGAATTACACAAAAATAATACAGAAAGCAACCCAAAAACCAGCACGTAGAAATCTAGGGAAACAAATTCACATGCCACGGAGACTATTTTGAGAATCTGCAGCGAAAAAAATATAATGTATGCGGGATAAATAAGTTGGGCTAGGCCACTGCTCCCGTGGCGGATCGGAGCAAGTGCTTCGGGTAGGAGAAGTCGGGCTTGGCCCGGGATGTGCTCGCGGGTATGGTGCTCGATGGTGGTGGTCGTGTTAGCCTTGCGTCAGTGCGCGGATTGGCGCCGATGACCATGGACATGATGTCGTGTGAGCTCGCTTGGCCAAGGGCTAGGGCTGGCTCGCCGGCGGTCATCGCAGCCTCGGAGTCGTGTCCCTCCCAATCCACCGGGATTGGCTAGGAATGCAGGTGTTGGTGTTTCCTACGGTGGTGCCGCCGAACCAGACTCGGAGACTAATGACGGGCTAGGAGTGGATGTTGTGTCGTCGCTCTTCCTACCATGGTTGAGTGCGTTGTGATGTGGGCGGCACATGCTTTCTCGCGACAAGGATGTCGGGGCGGCGGCCCCGGATGGAGGTCCGCGTGGTTGCTCTTCGGCGGGCATCATTGCGGTGGTTGTGGCTCTCCTCCCGGGTTGTGTGGCCAACGGGAGGTGTTGCGATGGGTAGTTCAAACGTGCCCTCTCTCGGGGAGGGTGGTGTCCTGATCCGGATCTGGGGATTTGACACCATCGCATTCCTCATGGCGGCCTCGCGGTGGCACGGGTGAG
Source organism: Triticum dicoccoides (assembly GCF_002162155.2). Classification (NCBI taxonomy): domain Eukaryota; kingdom Viridiplantae; phylum Streptophyta; class Magnoliopsida; order Poales; family Poaceae; genus Triticum; species Triticum dicoccoides. The sequence continues at coordinate 606,771,479 of NC_041390.1, forward strand.
TTGTGGAGCGAAAATTCCATGCCTTGGCGTCGACGACGCCGACACCCGTGGGTGCCAGTTATTTCAGGATTGATTTTCTAAAAGAGCTACCTTACTATCTTGTGGTTGTATACTTTTTCGGATGTTTCTTTATATTCTCGCCCGCTTTCAAGATTATTCCACGAGCAATGCTACACGCACGG
>NC_041390.1:606772092-606792968 GCF_002162155.2 Triticum dicoccoides
GTTAACGCACAGAGTCCATAATGCGTCCATAAAAGCCCGTATTACTCCGTGTGTATAGAATTATCGTTATTCCACCACGGAGGAACCATGCATGGCGCATGCAACCAAGGGCCGGGGCATGATCGGACGGCGCCGCCCGGCCATGCATGGACGCGTCTCTTGCGAACGTAGCGACGGCAAAGACGCTGTCTCCAGATGCGGAGGCGTACTAGCTACACCGCCGGCGCCGAGAGAGCGACTGGCTTGCGTGCGTGCGTGCGTACCTCCGGGTGATAGCGAGCGGGGAGAGGTGGCCGGAGGCGTCGCGCGCCGCCAGACCCACCGCCTTCCTCGTGTGCTGCTGGCTCTGCTCCGTCGCCATCGGCCGAGGTATGATGGTTGTGGTGAGCGCAGCGTGGGTGTGAACAGTGCCACTGTCCCGTCGGTGTGCATGCCGAGAGGAAACAAAACACTTGCTCTCCGCCTACGCATCTCCGTCCCCAGTTGTACTATAATGCCATTGCCAGACTTTTCTCCCCTCTCCATCTCATCCCTCGTGGGTGAAAACAAAACAAGACTGCGACGTTGTTCTTTTCTTCTCTTTTCTTTTCAAAAACATATCAGTCCATATAGACGTAAACGATCACGCACACTGAGACGCACGCACACGTACTCAAACATGTGCACATATCCTATATATCTAAGAGATTGATCCTCACTAACCTACTTATCTTAACATGCAAGCATGTCATATCACCATACAATTATGGATGGAATAAGACCCATCTTATCATGCAACCATGCATCATAAAGACCCACCACCACATGCAACCATGCATGGGAAAATAATTATCATTCTATTGTTCAACTTATATTCAATAAATATTTTATCAAATATAATAAGTCATATGTATTTTAAATTTTGGTTCATGTGTTGTTAATCTAAAAATTTATATTCCACACAATCAAGTCCCATTGAAATATATTGCAACCAATTCCCGTAGCAACGCGCGGGGCATCATCTAGTACCCTATATGGCTGAGCACCTTCGAGAGAGAGCAAGCAGACATATCTTTAAACTGATGAAGTCTTGTTAATGCCCACGCCATGCCAAATCGAGGAACATACGAGCATCTGCGCAAAGTCTAAAACTTGAACTCAGATGTGCAAGTCCCATCATGAGAAATCTAACCAGCTAAGTTAAGCTCAATTCATTGTTTTCGTATCATTTTAACTACCAGATCAAAAATACCCTCGAATCAAAAGACGATTGTTGTGATTCCTACAAAAAAAAGATTATGTATATCAAATCCCAAACAGAAATAAGGATCGTACCAATGTATAATTTCCGACACACAAAACTCCTACCCTGGTAAACCACTTACTTTTTGTAGATGATAGCCTGTTGTTCGTCAAGGCCAGTACAGAGGGAGCTAATGAGTTATACTCACTTCTGAAAAACTATTACAATGCTTCTGGTCAAAGGATAAATTTGTCAAAGTGCTATCTTCTTTAGCAAGGGTTGTTTTGACAATCTGAAATTGGAAATCAAGAGCACTCTCAATGTGACGTGGAGTATATGCTCCCGGGCTCAAATGCAACCTGATGAGCAGTGAAATTGAATAAATAGTAAAATAATTCTTAAAATTTTGTGTGGTAAACTTTGACAGTTGTTTTGTACATTCTAAATTTTCAGCACGAAATGACATTTTGTGGAAGTTGTGGCAAAAAAATTGACGCTCCAAAAATGCTAGTTTTGATAACATTTTGGAATACTGATTTTTTTTTGCCACAACTTCCACGGATGTCATTCATGCTGAAATTTGTTACACATACAATTTTTTCAAAGTTTAGCACAAAAAATCATATTTTTGAATATATTTACTATTTTTTGTACTTTACTGTTCATCGAGGTGCATTTCAACTCGGGATCAGAATAGGACTTTCCACTCCCAATGTACCTAATGAATCCTTGTCAGAAAAATACCTTGGTATGTCGTCTGTTGTGGGCAACAGTAAGAATGGGCCATCAAATTCCCAAGGCCCGTGTTTGGAACAAAATTAAAGGATAGATGGCTAAACTGTTGGGAGCAAGGAGGTCCTTATACTGTTCAACCGATATATTTCATGTCCTGCTCCACCGACTTGTGTGAACACATAACTCATTGATCCGGAAATTCTGGTTTGGTAGTAAGGATGGCGAGAGGAAACCTGCGGTTTTTGCCAAGTCAAAAGACAAGCAAGTCCTTTGAGTACACAGCGAAAAAAGATACGGAGAGATGGGGTCTCCCTGCCTGATTTACCAGTATCAGCAAGCAGTTCTACTTAAGCTGGGTTTCTTGGGCAGTTATGACTAGACCAAATTACGCAGGAGGGCTTGGCTTCTGGGATACTAAGCTTTCAAGCTTGCACTATTGATAGTAAGACAGGCGTGGCGTGTGCTCATGGAACCTAATTCATTAAGTGCACGGGTCCTGAAACCCAAGTATTTTCCAACGTGTGACTTCTTACATGCCGAGCTAGGAAGGCCCAGACACCATGTCTAGAGGATTGATAAAACACGTTGGCAATGGCCAAACGACTGCTATTTGGAGGTATTCTTGGTCATCATGGGATTTCAATATGAGACCAATTACTGCCTAAGTGAGCAACCCGCCTTAGCTAGTCAGCGAACTAATTTTGTCCACTTGCTAATGAAATCAGACAAATGATATGGAAGTATTTCTGCCCACTGATGCCGAAACGATCCTATTAATCCCCTTGTGCACAAGGCAAGTTGATGACTTCTAGTCTTGGGTGCACGAATGGAATGACATCTTTTCAATACGGTCAGCATATCAGATGTTGGTAGACACTAAAATCCGTCATGAAACATGGCTCGAAGGGCGATCTGGTTCGCCAAACTCTCAAGGAGAGAACAAGGACTGATCGAAGATGTGGAGTGTCGATGTTCCGTCCAAAATAAAAATCTTTCTGTGGCGTCTCTCCCATCAATCCATCACAACTTCTGATCTGTTACACCACCGGAAGATGTCAACTCAGTCAGTCTAAGGGGTTTGCGGCTCCGAGGATTCATGACGGCACTCTCTTGTCTATCGCAACATGGCTCGCTGCATCTGGGCCCTTAAAAACGAGGATCTGGTCGAGGTGTTGATGAGTAACAGAGAACTTGATGCCAAACACTTCATATTCAGTTTGATGGATTCTCTCTCCCATACAAATTTTGCTTTTCGACAAACGGTGGATTTTATTGGCTCAAAAGAGGATACAAAACACTATGAGCACACACTCGGCCTCTGTATAGTTAGGATGCACACAATCAACAACAACATACAAAAAAAACACCAGCAAATAGCAAAGTCATATAAGACCAAAAGCTATGCATGGGCGAGAAAAAAAAAGCAAAGCAATCATATCCGCGTTTGCCAAACTGCAATAATGACCATATTCACACCAATCATCTCATGACATCACACGGATGACGAGGTTCTTCAACAGCAATGCCTTCAGGAAGGGAGTGATACGTCTCAAATGTATCTATAATTTTTTTATCATTTCATGCTGCTATATTATCATTTATATATACTTTTATTACCATTTTATATTATTTTTGTGGTGTAATCCTTATGGTGTGTTGATTGGGATGCAATGAATTATGGATTTATAATCAGAATGTTGAATATTATTGAATCTTTTGAAGTTTCTTTGTTGTACAATTGAGTAGCTATGTATGCCTTCTGAGTTATTTGTCTTCTCTTGCCAAGATAGATGGATAATTCTTCAAAGAGAGTGATGCATAGTAGTAGGTTCAATCTTACAATGTCCTATATACCGGTGACAGAATGGGGAGACAAGACATGTGTTTGTATTATTGCTACTAAGGATAAAATGAAGCAGTTTAATATTATTGCTAGATTTCTTTCTCTCTACACTATGTCATTTTGTTTATTGCGTTGCTCTGTTTTTATAAACATAATACTTTGAGATGTATACAAGATAGCGGTTTCGGGGTGGAGTAATAGTAGTAGATGCAGTTGGATAAGGGTCTACTTATCACTGACGTAATGCCTTTACAAAATTATGCCATGAATTATCATAGTTATGAATGTTGCTTTTCTATCAGTTGCCCAATAGTAATTTGTCTACCATGCTATTATGTGCTTTCGAGAGAGATGACACTAGTGAACCTATGGCCGCCGGGATCTATTCTCTATTAATACTAGCTTCTACAAAAATCATCTTTTATTTGCTTTCATTATTTTTCCACTTCACTATACCATTATCTATCCACTATTTGCTTTTAACCGTGTAACTAGCAGGACGAGGGGATTGGCAACCCCCTTGTCAAGTTGAGTGCAAGTATTTATTTGTTAGTGCGTAGGTGCGGCTTGTCATGTTAGCTTGTTGATTCCTATTGGTTCGATTAAACCTTGGTTCTTAACTGAGAGAAATATTTTTTTTTTGTACTATATCACTCTTCTCTTCATGAAATCCAACAACTCCTATGGAAGTAGCAGGGAGTGGAGCTCAAGCGCCTCCATCACTAGACTCAACCACCCAATGTTAGAATAGGTGTTCACCCTGAAGAACCGGTTCAAGCATATCCGAGCAATGCCCTCATGATAGGTCTAATGAAACTCAGGTTTTCACTCGGGAGCTCATGACAAGGTGCTCGAGTAGCACCGCAATTGACGTCACCTATGTGTTGTCGCCATCACGTTTCCACAATCCCTGCAGCTAAGCTTGCCACCGTTGCACAACCATCCGTTTACGTCAAGCCACTAAATCCTTACAAAGATCCTTCATGGCCACAACAATCCGCCTCTCCAAGGCCGGCCGGTGCAACCACGGACAGGCCCAAAGAAATCGGGGCCAGCCACGCTTGCTGGAGATGTTGAAGACTCGGCGCGTACCCAGCCATGCATGCACCACGCCACGGCCAGCTCGTCATGCTGCACCGCAATAGAGTCTCCGTCGTTCCACGCCTGCATGGGGCCACGACCAAGTCCTTATGTCCCTCCTGTCCGAGTAAATTGTAAAAAATCATCACTTTAAAGACTAGGTTTGTGAAAAATACTAATATACATTTTCGCTACAAAAAACACCACATTTCGCGTGATAGTCTTACAAAAATCACTGATCGGCAGATCTTGCTCATTTAAGTGTGTGTACCTCCCTGCTCGCGACTGTGTGTGGCGGCCGCCGCTGCTGCTTGCGCATGTGCACCTGTGCGGCACAGGCTGGTCGGCAGAGAGGTTGAAGGGCTAGGTGGGCGGTTGCAGGCCCTCGCCGGCTGGGGAAAGAGAGAGGAGGGAGGAAGGAGAAGGGAAGAAGGGGAGGCGTTGTGGAGTTGATTGCTTTTTTCTTTTTGATTTAGGGATGTCTGTGCAAAATCTATGGACTAGTTTGTAAATTTAGACTAAAATTGATCTAGCATGAAATGTTACGCCATGTAGGGAAAAAAGAGGCCCATCTGTCATAATCTAGCTTGACAGAACCAGATTCGCCAATCAATGGTTTCTGCAAAACTATTACCCAAGATATGGTGTTTTCTGCAGAAAAAATGTACCCTAGTGTTTTTCACAAACTTAGTACTCAAAGTGATGGTTTTATACAATTTACTCCTCCTTGCACCCGCCGGCACACAAGCTCCTGGCCACCACTTCCCTTCCAGCTGGAAGACCATCAGATCCGCCGCGAGGGTGCCGCCGAAGCCGTCCGGGCTTTGCCCGACGACACTCTCCGGCGGCAGTGAGGGGAGAGGGGAGCACTAGGCTGCCGCATTTGGGACAACCCGGTGCGGCCGCGGTGCCGCACAGGAGCATGATTTTCTGATTGGCTGTTCACCCGTTCTACATATTTTGTTACAATCCTTGTAACCCTTTGGGCGATCTGGCATGCGCATAGAAAGGCCACCCATAAACAGATTTTTCGGGGGCCACTATCAACTCGTTAGTTCGTTAAGAGCTACATCAGGGAACTGGAGTGCTGCAAGCCCAAGAAACTCATCGTTACGGATGCTGCTTCCTTGGAGGCAATGGCATGTCCAGAAGCACCTGCTCTCTCCCTCGACCAATCATCCCGCTTCGCACGGCGACTCGACGTCCGTAGGCGCCGGCGAACACGCACTGGCAATTAAGAGGGCTGGTTGTACTGCAAGTCTGCAATCGGGATAATTTTAGTGACACATCACCGGTTTACTTGCATTTCCACCGGTTTTTAAGGGCCGGCCTTTGCATTGGTATCAGCAAGTAGAAGAGTCAATTCTTGGTGCAAAATTGTGCTACACTTGGAATAGAAGGAAAAACCGTGTATATGCTAGTATGATGAACAGATATGATCCCACATTTCTCATGAATTGTTCCTCTTCTGCAAGTTTCCGTTGCAATTCTGATTGGAGTTTGCTGATAGTATGTTGATTGAATCCAAGGGCATGGGCGTGGAGAGCAAGAACATGATGCACATAACTGATTTTGGCCTGGTCTTCTAGCAGAGAATTACATGGTGCACGACACAAAGAGGCATCGTTCTCTCATTTTCTTCTGCTACCATGTTGCAAGTTATTCTTTTCCAGTGTAGTGGTCCTCTTTGTATTGCACACCATTGTTATATCTGTATTTCAAGTATGCGAATTGGGTAGGTAGTGTTGGATGAAATTAGTAGGAAATAGTTTTGCCCTACATTGAGTTTCGGTTTCACGATCTGTGCACAGAAAATGCTTGGTGAAAAAGTTCTTCTGCCTTTGATCCAGTGATAAGCCTTTCAAGTTTCCAGCCAACAATAGACAAGAAATTTAGTAATAGAAAAGGCAATAGCATGTTCTATAAGATGTGATCAACCTAATTGTCATTTATTTGGAGAGTTTATCGATTCATGTCTGCACGATCCATAATTTTCTAAGATGAGATGGTGTATGTGCGTCTGATGCCAATATCAAAATTTGTTTGCACGGTTCATCTCAACACTAATTCTAGACGTCGCAGCAAGGCGCTCCTTTGCTATATCCATAGAGATGAGAGCTTCATTCATAGGATACCAGATGTGCTACTAGTTCCTTTCCGCAAAGATACATTTTTGTTGCGAGGCACCAACATACATTTTCAGCCTAGTAAACGAAACAAAAAATACACTCACAATATCTAGCCTTTGTATCTCAGCGAAAAGTAGATGAACATCAACAGGTTCAGCACGCTGAGACCAGCCATCATCCAGAAGAAGTAATCGAGGTGGCCTTCGTTGAGGTCATCCGGGATCCACCCGGGCGCGCCACCATGCCCCGTCGCCGACGCGACCACGCCGAGCACGGCGGAGTTGAGGTAGTTCCCGGCCGAGATGGCGAGCTGGGCGAGCGCCGCGCCCATGCTCTTCATGGTCTCGGGGGACTCGTCATAGAAGAACTCCATGATGCCGACGCTGGTGAACACCTCGGCAACTCCAAGCACGACGTAGGACGGCGTCTGCCACATGATGTTCACGCTCCGGCCGGCTCTGGCCGCCTTCAGCCGCCTCATCTCGACCGACGCGGAGTAGGCCATGGCGAGCACGGACAGCGCGAGGCCGACGCTGAGGCGCTGCAGCTGCGAGAGGCCCCGGTCCCTCCCGGTGGCGCGTCGGACAAGCGGCACCAGCACGAGGTCATAGATGGGGATGAAGGCTGCCACAGCGAGGATGTCGAAAGTGGAGAGGGAGGCCGGCGGGACCGTGAACCGGCTGACGCGGTTGTCCATGGCCATGCCCTGCTCGATCAGGGTCGACGACATCTGAGCGGTGACCGCAAAGAAGAAGAGGAGAGACGCCCAGACGGGGCACATCCGCAGCAGCATCTTCAGCTCCTCGACCTGGGACACAGTGCATGTCCTCCATGGGTCCATCGTCTCCACGGCCTTGCCCGAAGAAGGTGGCACTACAATGGCAGCCCTGTCAAGGAACCTGAACTGACTGGTACGCTCAGTGCTGCAATTCACCTGACTCGGGGACATTTCCTCCTCATGCAGCGGGGCTGAGCCATCATCAGGCAACTTGAGACGATAATTCCTTGCAGCAGCGACGACCACCTGTGACAACCTCTTCAGAGGGCTTCCACCCAGTTTCTTGTACCGGTAAACCTTCCTGCCGGAGACGAACACGACGAGCCCGAAGCCCATCAACACCATCGGGATCGCGTACCCGACTCCCCACCCGACATTGTCCTGCACCCACACAAGCACGGTCGTCGACAGCAGAGAGCCGACGTTAATCAGGAAGTAGTACCAGTTGAAGAAGGAGCCCTTGGTCACCCGCTCCACCGGGTCAGCGGTGTCGAACTGGTCCGCCCCGAGGGCTGACGTGCACGGCTTGATGCCGCCGGTCCCCAAGGCGACGAGGTAGAGCCCTAGGTAGACCATGGCACGCTGGATTTCGCTGGTGCTTAAAGAGGGCATCAGCACCGGGATCGACGCTGACAATGTCATAACCAGCATCCCCTGCCAGCACAAGAGAACTAGTATTCAGAAATGTTGTGCATTGCAGATATTACACATTAAACATTTTTTTCAGACAAACGAAAAATTCTCTTTATGTATTGAGAGAAAAACTTACAACGGTATAGACTGAAAGGAAGACTACTATTGCCCGGTATCTCCCCCAGTATGTGTCGGCCAAGAAGGCTCCGATGAGCGGCGTGAAGAAGCAACTGCCGATCCAGGTCGACACGTTCCTCGCGGCGTCGACATTGCTCTCGTGCAGCACGCTCGTGAGGTACGTGACCAAGTTCTTCTGGATCCCGAAGAAGCAGATGCCTTCGGTGAATTCAGCACCTAACATGAATGTGATGTGCAGGAGTCAACTGATTAGTTTGGAAGGGCCAATGCAAGTGGGAAAATGAGGAAGATTGTGCGAACATTTTTCCCAATACCTAAAATGAAGTAGCATGCCCTCCAGTTCCCTGTGCTACGCCTCCTGGCAGGCTGTTTGTTGATATCAACTGTTCCATCACTTGTATGCTCTAAACCATCATCCTGATGAGCAGTACAAACAAAAGTTTCAGTAATACTGACCGTAAGTTTAATATAGGAAACACCAAGCAGCAAGTGTCTCTGTTCTTTCAATACAGAAGTAGCAAGATGCAGGATTATGTACATTCAGATGAAAAAGAATGTGCTCAAATGAAAACGTTAATTGCAATCCTCGACACGGTTCATTTTACTCCCCTTGCAGTACTGAAAATTATCTCTCTTGTATTGATTCTTAAGTTAACAAAATTCTGAGCTGAGAATGTTTGTTCCAATAGCTGATGATCTCTAAAAAGAAAATGACTAGCTAGAGGGATAAAGCATGGCGAAGAGAACAAATGTGACCTGAGGAGACAGGTGGTGAATCAGCGGCTTCTCCTCATCTGCTGCTGCTTCCATGTGAGCCCCAGAAATGTTGGTGCTCACTGCTCAGCAGCAATACTTATCAAGCAGCAGTATGACGATAAATACAAGGACTGTGTGTGACTCAACTCCCTTTGCCTTGATAGTGGGAAGCATGCGCCGTTGCTTCTTAAAGAGAAATCTTAAAGAGAAAGGTTCATCTGCAGAGAAATGTAAAGTTTCAAACAAATTCAGCAAGAACAGGAGAGAGAGAACTGAATACCTACCTGATAGAGGAGAACTACTAGCGCTGAGGTTGGGAGAGATTCGGAGGCCCTCTTCCTCTTCCTCCGTGACTGAATCTGATCTGAATGTCGCCGGCCGGGCAACAGTTGGTTCCAATTAATCAGCAGTTCGAGTAGTGAGTGAGCTGCCATGCCATGGTGTAGGTAGGTCGAGGTGTCACATACAGGGCCACTCGTCTCACCAACCAACGACGCAGCATAGCCCAACCAATGGCTCACGTCCTTCCGCGTCGCCGTATCCATGAGTTTGGAACCAAAAATACATTGACGCAGACAGGACAAACGCCAAGTTTACATCAGGTGATTATAAGCACGGCATATCTTCACTTATCATCAGGAAGCAACGTCTGTATAAACTAATAAACTTTCAGTTCATAGTTACACCGTCCTCGGAGACAATATGCAGGTGTGGGTGTCGAATTCATAAGAAATGCAGATGATGCGATTCGACCAGACAGAGAGAAAACAGCAACACTGCAACTGCAGGCACTATAACAGGGTTCAGGTTCAGGTCCAACCTCTCATCCAAACACAAAAGCCTTTCTTCTCAAACTAAGTAGTGGAAATCGTGCAGTCAGGGTGCGGGCACACGACACCGATTCCCATTACCGATAACGGAGCAACGAAGCAGAAACCGTATTGCTTGGTCACACCTGACAACCCACGAATTCAAGTTCCAGCACCGGACCAAAAGATCGAAAGCGAGAAACTAAAAGTAGCAATACAGACTTATTAGGAGAAACACAGAAGTCTATAGACCAAATATCCCGACCGGGCACACACCTCAGGCGCCATCCGTGGTGGAAGCCGCTGCGGCCACGGGGCGCTTCTGGAAGCTGAAACCTGCACCAAACATGACGATGCACAGTAAGTTTGGTTTCGGTGATACATGACGATGCACGTCAAGTTTGGTTTCGGCATGTCCTCGCTTGATATGGACGCGGCAATAGCTTGGCAAACAATTTGATGCATAGGAGCTATCACGCATTTGATCAATTTTCCTTTGTTTTTCCTAAAATGGCCTTAGCCTACCCTAATTTGTTTGGGACTAAAGGCTTTGTTGTTGTTGTTGTTTCCTAAAATTGGCCTTGAGTAGATTTAATTGTTAACAGAGTTTAGACTCGCGAGATCAAAACATGTATGACCATTCAGATGCCTCGAGACTCGGCAGGGCTTTAACGAAACGATGATTGATACTGAATCATAGACTAAAGTTGATGTGTAATTGCAGCAGAACATGACAGACGAAGCGGTGATATGATTGCAAAAACATATTGAGAGGGTGCTTGGATACGTTTTAGTCTCATGACTAAAAGTAGTGGGACTAAAACTTGCTAGCCTCACCCATGTTTGGATCCAAATACTAAAGAGACTAAAATCAAGTTAATGAGCATTTATTATCCTCCAAACCCTCCAATCCAGAACTCGCATGTGTTAAAGAAGAGGAGTTAAATGAGGAGAGAGAGGACTAATCCATATTTTAGTAGGGGTACCCCTGACTACAAAAAATTAGTCTCAAGACTAGTTTTAGCCCCTCTTTAGTCATGGGTGCTTGGAACTTTAGCCTTCTAAAGACACTATTTTTAGTCAGACTAAAATAAGTCCTTTGGATCCAAGCACCCTCTGAGACTGAAGAACGACAAAGGAACTTATAGTCTGAGCGAGAACATGGATCATTGACGCTGATTTGCTTACGACGTACGCCACACGTACTCAAGATCTTCAAGATTTCACGAATTCCCTCGGTCAACTTTTCCACATTCAGTGTTCACAACCTTCAGTCGCTAGAACGAAGTGGTGGAAACTCAAGGGGGAGGTAGCTCAGGTGTTCAAGGAGAGGGTCATTAAGGAGGGCCCTTGGGAGGAAGGAGGGGATGCGGACAATGTGTGGATGAAGATGGCGACTTGCATTCGTAAGGTGGCCTCGGAGGAGTTTGGAGTGTCCAGGGGAAGGAGAAGCGAAGATAAGAATACCTAGTGGTGGAATGATGATGTCCAGAAGGCGATTAAAGAGAAGAAAGATTACTTCAGACGCCTATACCTGGATAGGAGTGCAGACAACATAGAGAAGTACAAGATAGCGAAGAAGGCCGCAAAGCGAGCTGTTGATGAAGCAAGGGGTCGGGCATATGAGGACCTCTACCAACGGTTAGGTATGAAGGAAGGTGAAAGGGACATCTATAAGATGGCCAAGATCTGAGAGAGGAAGACGAGGGATATTGGCCAAGTCAAATGCATCAAGGACGGAGCAGGCCAACTCTTGGTGAAGGACGAGGAGATTAAGCATAGATGGCGGGAGTACTTCGAAAAGCTGTTCAATGGGGAGAATGAGAGTTCTACCATTGAACTGGGAGACTCATTTGATGAGACCAGCATGTGTTTTGTGCGGCGAATCCAGGAGTCTGAGGTGAAGGAGGCTTTAAAAAGGATAAAATGAGGCAAGGCGATGGGCCCTAATTGTATCCCCATTAAGGTGTGGAAAAGGTCTCGGGGACATAGCGATAGTATGGCTAATCAAGCTTTTCAACCTCATTTTCCAGGAAAACAAGATGCCGGAAGAATGGAGACGGAGTATATTAGTACCAATCTTCAAGAACAAGGGGGACGTTTAGAGTTGTACTAATTACCGTGGAATTAAGCTGATGAGCCATACAATGAAGTTATGGGAGAGAGTCATTGAGCACCTCTTAAAAAGAATGGCAAGCGTGACCAAAAATCAGTTTGGTTTCATGCCTAGGAGGTCGACCATGGATGCCATTTTCTTGGTACGACAACTTATGAAGAGATATAGGGAGCAAAAGAAGGACTTGCATATGGTGTTCATTGACTTGGAGAAGGCTTATGATAAGATACCGCGGAATGTCATGTGGTGGGCCTTGGAGAAACACAAAGTCCCAGCAAAATACATTATCCTCATCAAGGACATGTACGATAATGTTGTGACAAGTGTTCGAACAAGTGATGTCGACACCGATGACTTCCCGATTAAGATAGGACTGCATCAGGGGTCAGCTTTGAGCCCTTATCTTTTTGCATTGGTGATGGATGAGGTCACAAGGGATATACAAGGAGATATCCTATGGTGTATGCTCTTTGCAGATGATGTTGTGCTAGTTGACGATAGTCGGACGGGGGTAAATAGAAAGTTAGAGTTATGAAGACAAACCTTGAAATCGAAAGGGAAGGCTTAGTAGAACTAAAACCGAGTACATGATGTGCGGTTTCAGTACTACTAGGTGTGAGGAGGAGGAGGTTAGCCTTGATGGCCAGGTGGTACCTCGGAAGGACACCTTTCGGTATTTGGGGTCAATGTTGCAGGAGGATGGGGGTATTGATGAAGATGTGAACCATCGAATTGAAGCCGGATGGATGAAGTGGCGTCAAGCTTCTGGCATTCTCTATGACAAGAGAGTGCCACAAAAGCTAAAAGGCAAGTTCTACAGGACGGCGGTTCGACCCGCAATGTTGTATGTCGCGGAGTGTTGGCCGACTAAAAGGCGACATGTTCAACAGTTAGGTGTGGCGAAGATGCGTATGTTGAGATGGATGTGTGACCACACGAGGAAGGATCGAGTCCGGAATGATGATATACGAGATAGAGTTGGGGTAGCACCAATTGAGGAGAAGCTTGTCCAACATCGTCTGAGATGGTTTAGGCATATTCAGCGCAGCCCTCCAGAAGATTCAGTGCATAGCGGATGGCTAAAGCGTGCGAAGAATGTCAAGAGAGGGCGGGATAGACCGAATTTGACATGGGAGGAGTCCGTTAAGAGAGACCTGAAGGATTGGAGTATCACCAAAGAGCTAGCTATGGACAGGGGTGCGTGGAAACTTGCCAGAGCCATGAGTTGGTTGCGAGATCTTATGGGTTTCACCTCTAGCCTACCCCAACTTGTTTGGGACTAAAGACTTTGTTGTTGTTGTTGTTGTTGTTGTTGTTGTTGTTGTTGTTGTTGTTGTTTGTAGTGTTCACAATCTTCATGTGCGCGCACACAAATGATTCTTTTACCGTTTCTTGTGCTTCGTTGTTCCAATGAGTTTCTGTATCATGTAATAAATTTAGTAAGATAACAGAATATACATGAAAATTCCTTCAAAATAGAGCAATGTATTTGTCTGAAGAGGATCGGGATACCTCAATGTTACCCAGCTGAAGAGTGAGCATCACAAGAACTGGAGAGTGTTGGAGAATGCAAACCAAGTCAATAGTCGTGAACCACTCATTGAGAAGCAGAGTCTTTAAGTTGCCAACTATAGGATGCCGTTCTAAATCGCAACTGTAGATAATCTGCACAAATTGCAAAAGGAAGAAAAAAGAAGTCCATGGTCCTCAAGTGCTGGGAGATGAGAGGCGCGTCGAATGTCAGCGGGTAGACCTCAGTTTGAACAGCTCCGACTAGCAGGTCCTTGACTTGGCATCTTAGAGCGTACTCGATCAACCGCATGGTGTTTGTGTATGTGCCCTCCGTCTCCGTCTCGTCATCAGGATGGACACTGATCTCGCACCTGACAAGAGGAGAGTCTCCCCGGAGCCGGATGACCAGCTTCACCAGCTTTTCAAAACGCTCGCAGCGCGGGAACCTTGACCTCTCGTCCAAGATGAAGCGCAGGCTGATTGCGTGCCTCCACAGGCCGCGCCAGCGGGCGCCAAGCACGCAGGTCTGCAGAGCATCATCCTTGGGCAGGTAGGACAGCACATGCCGGAGGAGGTCGTTGGTGAGGTCGCCGAAGCGGTCCTTGCCGCTCGCCGCAGCCTTCTTCAGCATTCCGTCGAGCACGTGGCGGGCGCTGCAAGAGCAGCGAAAAAAATCAGCATAAACAGGAGAGCGTGGCCTCAGCAGAGTCGGGGGTCTGGATAAAGAGAAGAAAAACGCAGCGTCACCTGAGATTGGCTGGCGTAGATGAGGAAGCTCCGGCCGCGGGGGAAAACAGCGCGAGCAAGACGCTTCCTGCCACCCCTCCGGTATTTAAACCATGAAATGGGGAGCAGACGGTTTGCCGCCCTCCGTGGATCTCCCTTAGCGCACCATTGGCCCTGTTTGGATGCTCTAACTCAGTTAGAGGTTAGAGTTAAACTCTAACTCTGAACTAATCCTAAACTAACTCTAATCAAAGAGGTGTTTGGATGACAGGGTTAGATGGAGCACGGATACGGCGAGGTGCCTTCATGGAAGGTGCGAGAGGGAGGGAGGGAGAGGACGAGAAACTTTGAGAAAGTGAAGAGGGATCTGCTACAGGAAAAGCGAGAGAAGAATGTGTTTTTAGTAGTCCCGAGAAGAACTAACCCAAATAAACACCTCTTGGGTGGGTTAGATGCATCTAGGTGGGTTAGGGCATGTACAATGGTGCTATCTTAGGAGTGCCACGTAGGATAAATGATGAGGTGAAGGAGAGAGAACTCATAAGAAAAGGCTTGTCTTCTCTTATTTAAGATAAGACAAGAGATAATCTCTTAGGGCATGTACAGTGGTTGATAAGATAGTCTTATCTTAAATCTTGCATGTGATTTAGAGATGACAATTTTTTTTGTCTACAATGGGTCATCTCTTAGTCTTATCTTCAATAACTAGCAATTCCTAAAAATGTGGTGAGACATATTGTGCTAAGAGATCACCTCTTGTCTTCTCTTAAATAAGAGAAGACAAACCTTTTTTTATGGGTTCTCTCTCCTCCACATCATCATCTATCCTACGTGGCACTCCTAAGCTAGCACCATTGTACATGCCCTTAGCACAATATGTCTCACCGCATTTTTAGGAATTACTAGTTATTGAAGATAAGGCTAAGATATGACCCATTATAGACATTTTTGATGTGTTAATCTCCCGGAGAAAACCGACGGAGGTGGGTGGGATGCAAGACCGCCGGAGGTAGGCAACAGCCCAGTCGTTTCGAGGAGTAGTTTAATTTTTTTCCTATGAGTTTATCAATGTTTTCTTCTCTGTAATCACAATATTCGATTTTCTGTTTCCTATGATGAGTTCTTCGGCTGTAAAAGTTGCAACTTAGAGCAACTCTAGCAGACCCCATATCCCGCTCCGACCCGTAAAATAACCGTCAAAATGCGGGTCGGGACGAAAAAACCAGCCAAATCATACCCCGCATCCCGCCTCGGCCCGCAAAAAATTTTAGGGGGCGCGGCAAAATCCCGACCCCAACTCAGGAAAACGTGGGGTTTCCCCTCACGGCTGCGGTGCCCTGCATATAAGCGGAAGCGGTTGGTGGGGAAACATTTTATCCCGCGCTTTCCTCCACCAACCACCTCTCCTCTCCCCCTTCACGCCGCTGCCGGCCGCAACCCAAGATTTCGGCGAAAGCAGCCGGCCGCAGCACGCTGGAAGGCCGCCACGCGCACGAGGCCTCCCCTCCCTTCCCCCCCTGCATCGGCGGGCCGTCGGATTTGCAGATCTACGGCACTTCATCACGGGACGTCGGATTTGGCTTTTTCCGGCCGCCGGTTGTTGCACCAAGCAATGGAGTGGTCGGGGAGCCTCTCCCGCAGCCTAGGCAAGGGCGCATCGCCGCATGCAGGTATGGTTTCGTCCGCCCGCCGCCGCCGAAGGTTTGCGGGCATGGATTCGTCCGGCCGTCCACCGGGCTCGGTGCTTGCGCAGCCTCTTTGTGGCTTGCCGATGCCGCTCATATAGTGCGACGACTGCACGCATAAAGTGTTGCGGCTCACTTCGGGCACGTCGAAGCACCCCGGATGGGTGTTCTCCAAATGTGAAAACGACGGGGTACGTGCACTGGCGATAGCTCATTTCATAGCTCATTCTTTAGTTCAATTGCAGTAGCTCACTTCGAGCTTACTCATTCTTTTGTGTAAGACGATGGATGCTTATTTTGGGTTTGGGAAGGCCAATATATTGATTTATTGATAGAAAGAAACTTAATAGATGTTAGTGCACTCCTTAGTACAATCGAAGGCAATGATGCGGCTGCATGTGCAACTAGAGGGGAAGCAACGTCTACTTCTTTCGAACCAAAGATGAAGAAAGAAGAATGCAAAATCAAAAATCCGCAGATCAACAATGAATGCATGGAGAAGATATTAGTCCAACTTGTGGGAGCAGTTATGGAAGTTGGAAATCTTCTGAAATGCATACTTGTGGTTCTTGTTTTCTTTAGTTTTGCTATTCTAGCAAAGATTTTGATGATGTCTTTTGTATCTAATGTTGTTGCAAAAGCAAAGAAATGCATTATGCTAGATCAATTTAAGTTGCAAATTTAAGTCTTGCGGGCCGGGAGAAGCTGCACCAGATCAGACGGCGCAAAGCCGACCCATAAAAAAAGATATTATCTGCAACTGTGGATGTCCGCGCCGGCCCGCAAAGGCATTTTTGCGCGAACTGCAAACATGTTTTGCGGGCCAGGAGGATACGGGGTCTGCTAGAGTTGCTCTTAGGCCCCGTTTGGAATCTCTCCACTCCTCCACTCCACGGAGTTGGTAGAGCTCGGTTTTGGCAGCTCCGTTAAAGTGAGCTGAAGTCTGGTCCGCTCCGGGAGCGGAGTTAAGAGGAGCGGGGAGGAATCGAACGCTCCTTTATTCACTGAAATTTCTAGAGTTAACTGAGAAGTTGCACTCAGTAATCAAACAACTGTCACTACTATTATTGTGTGGTGTCCAAAAAATATTACGGCAAAAATTGGTAAATGCTTACTTCCTATTATATGGCCATTTTTTTAAATGTTCTTCGGCTCCCTTCCTATCCAAGCTGATGGTATATGATGACGAATTATAGATAATATTATAGCATAAAACATTTAGAAATTATAGATATACTGAAGACGTATCAACGGCCACCTCGTGCTTCTACTCCGATGACATGCTCTCCCACATCGCGCTAGATCTTGAGGTAATGCTGGATGTGGTGCAAGAAGGAGCATGTTGAGTGGACGTGGTGAGGATGTTGAGGGATGTGTTGTGGCGTGAAATTTAGCCGGGCGTGACCGCCTTTAAATAGTGGATTTTAGTGGCGCCAAGCGTCCGGGTGCGTCAATGCGCGGTGCCGGAGTTGGTTCCTCAACCGGCGAGCCTGCTTAATGGCTGCATAGAAACGAATGAACATTGAACATGCATAGTAGATATCAGTCCCGTCCCATACAGTAAACGTCTCTTCGACATTGAACAGACGCAGACACCGTGGACGTGGCGCGGCCGGCGCTTCTCACTTTAATGTCGGCGCCAATGAGAAGCCACGTCTGTTCTAGGCTGGCGTCAATGCCGGGGGCTCGCTCTATAGCGGCTATAGCAACATGAATGCGGAACTGGCGTCGGGTGGGAACACACACGGACGAAGGATGAGCGTTTTTGATGGGATAGGATAGTCATGAGTGGACGTGGCAGCGGTTATCTGGTTTGTGGGTAAAAGCATCCGGATTAGACTAAACTGTGAATCTAGACAGGATCACACTGGATAGTAAAATACGTCTGAACCGCGAGATTTATATATTTGCGGATAGTTTAAGGGTCAACGTGGGAGATGCATGGAAACGAATCGTTTGCCCACGTCCTCCGAGAGCTGATCATCGAAAGGAAAACGAAAACGTCGCACTCTTGTTTTGTTCCCCCTCGAGATGGAGAAGGAAGAAAAGTCTGGCAATGGCATCGGGAGACCCAATGAAGCCCGAGTGTTTTGTTTCCTCTAGGCATGCACAACGACGGGACACTGTTACACCCACACCGCGCTCACCACAACCAATGGTTTCCTGTCGGCATGCACAGCACACCGACGGGCCAGCGGCACTGTTACACCCACTCCGCGCTCACCACAACCATCGTTTCCTTCACACCGACGGGACAGCGGCACTGTGTATGGGCCGGCCGGCTCAGCGATGACGCGGGCCTTGTTGTAGTATAAAAGGCGGCCATCGGAACTCCCATCGCCTCATCGCTCGCCGTTGCAGTCACGACACCGCAGCAGAGACACAAGAAGTAGTTCTCCGGCCGGCCGGACCTCGAGCGCGCCAGTCAGGATGGCACCCACGGCGGCGGAGCAGCACACGAGGAAGGCGGTGGGCCTGGCGGCGCGCGACGCCTCCGGCCACCTCTCCCCGCTCGCCATCACCCGGAGGTACGCACGCACGCAAGCCACTCGCTCTCTCCTCTCGTGCTCAAGGTCTTGCACTTGTCCGGCGGTGTAGCCAGCACGCGGCGCGCCTCCGCATGAGGCAGCGCCGCCGTACGCCGTCCGATCCGGTTTGGTGTTCGCTAGTTTTTCCCTCGTGCCCCGGCCGGTTGCTTGCATGCATGGTTACGTGGAACAATTTAATTTATTCTCATCATCAAATTGTCGTGTAGCGGACGATGATTAGCGGTCCACCGGATCTGGATTTCGCGAAATTAATCAGCGATATTTCCTCTTGAACAATCCTTCAATGTTCTGAACTAGTACAGTATGATTTCAGTGAATTTGTGCGGTTAACGGTGGCCTTGCTCTCTCCTTTGTTCCGATGCAGATTCTCAAAATAGTCTTTGTGGCATGTAAATTTATTTCCCTAGATTCATACACGTGTGGCTCTTACTCTTCCTATGTGTGGTATGAATCAAGTGGCTCATGTGGGCAGACCTCAACCGTACACCTGTTTCAGTGACCTCCTTGATTAGTACACTTGTAAGATGTTTTAGATATTTCAATATAAACTATATATGGACCGTGGCAAAAAAAAAAAACGGTGAACACATTTGCTATTAACGTCGGCACCAACTCGTTTCCATTTTGGAACCTTTAGGTGACGCTACTGTTAGTTGTAGACACATACATGTGATGTGTCACCCTCAGTTACTTGTCACTATTAGCTTGTAGTACAATTCCTTTGCCTTTGTGCGTGTGGCCTTTGCTTTTCCTATGTGTTGTATGAATCGAGTGGCTCATGTAGTCATGTGGGCAAACCTCAACGGCACACTTGTTTCAACAGCTTCATTGATTAGTACTCCCTCCGTAAACTAATATAAGAGCATTTAAATCACTATTTTAATGATCTAAACGTTCTTATATTAGTTTATAGAGGGAGTACTTTACTAGGACTTGACTGGTCCGCAAAGGGGTTATAGCGATTTTGATTTTCTTTTGTTATTACCCATTAGCTTGTTTGGATTGAAACTTCTTGATCAGAAGAGGATTTAGTTTCCTAAAACTTTTGCTAAAGAATAATCTATGCAATTTAATCATCATCACATCTTTCGTAAATAGTGAATACCTAGCTATTTAGGCTCATTTCATGCAATCATGCAAAGGTACCGTCACAAGTTTGTCATAAGAATGTTTTGATATTTTTATTTTACTTACATATTCGTATAAAGCAATGCTACCAACATGTGGGCACACCAAGCCCATTACAAAGCAATAGTTTGCAGTGGGAAATGAAAGACTCTACTAATTTGTAGATGGTGCTAGTGGTTTTATGTTGTTATCGTAACCACGCTACTGTGGTATGAGATGTATAAGGTGATTGATGGATGATTTTAGGATCTGCAGTCCTAGAATTTACTTTTGAAATTATTTTCTCAAATCTCTATTTTTCTGAAGAGTAATAATATGCCGAATTATGTGATTTGCTCAAAGGAGTAAAATTATTTGTATGAATAATAAAATTCAGCAGCTTGATTAGACAAGAAAAACAGGAAAACAGAAATTGATCCTTTGCATGTATGACTGATTGTTTGGATTTTGAACCTTGTTGACCGTGTCGGCCTGTGTGTGAGTGGCGTTGTGAACCTTGTTCTTGAGGGATTCAGTTATCTAAAGCCAGGCATCTGCCTCTTTGATAAAAAATAAATAAATAAACAGAGACTAGTTGCGTCAGCGAGCACTGAATTGAGTTGATAGACCAAACCATGATTTATTAGTGAGATTTATTAGCATGATTTACACACTTGAATGTACTCCCTCCATTCCAAAATATTTGAAGTTCTATGTTTAAGTCAAACTTCTTTAAGTTTAACCAAATCTATAAAAAAAATATACCAACATTTTCAAAACAATTTAGTTTATGTAGATTCAACATAAAATATATTTTCATAATACATACTTTTGACATTGTATAGTTATCGGAAAATTTTCCTATAACTTGGTCATACAAATCTAGAGCTCAAAATATTCTAGAATAGAGGTACGTAGTACGTAAGGGCATGTTCAAAGCGGACCCTCAAACCTTTACTATATGTCCGGACCATAGTGTCCAGACCACTTCTGTCATCCAACGGAAGCCTGTATATGTTCGCTTAGCAGTCCGGACGTACGCATTGCGGTATTCAAGA
>NC_041390.1:606793466-606845339 GCF_002162155.2 Triticum dicoccoides
GGGAGGGGGGCTTTGTTGGAGTCCGGACATGCACTTGACCAATCACATGCATGGTCCCTCTCTTCTCTCTCTCTCTCCTCTCAACCAGACACTAAACCACAGATATCCCACCATATGCATGGTCCCCACATACCTTTTCTCCTTCCAACTAGATACTTTGTGATTAGCATTGGATGGCTCCCTTCCGCATCATGTCCGCGGACCAGGTCCGGACATAAAAACAGACATATACCGGAGACATTTACTGGTCAGCTTTGGAGATGTCCTTATAGCGTTTCTTTTTATGATGTCCATGTTTCTTATGATTCTTGCTTCAGGAGCACTAGAGATGACGATGTGGTGATCAGGATTCTGTACTGCGGGATCTGCCACTCTGACCTGCACGGCATCAAGAACGATTGGAAGAACGCCAAATACCCCATGGTCCCTGGGCATGAGATCGCCGGCGAGGTCAATGAGGTCGGCAAGAATGTGACCAAGTTCAAGACCGGCGACCGTGTGGGCGTCGGGTGCATGGTGAATTCGTGCCAATCCTGCGAGAGCTGCAACAAGGGCTTCGAGAACCTCTGCCCGGGCATAATCCCCACCTACAACTTGGTCGACCTTGATGGCACCATCACCTACGGTGGCTACTCCAGCATGGTAGTGGTGCACGAGCGGTTCGTGGTCAGGTTCCCCGACACCATTCCGCTCGACAAGGGAGCGCCGCTGCTGTGCGCTGGCATCACCGTGTACAGCCCCATGAAGTACCACGGTCTAAACGTTCCCGGGATGCACCTTGGTGTGCTGGGACTGGGCGGGCTGGGCCATGTTGCGGTCAAGTTCGGCAAGGCCTTCGGGATGAAGGTAACGGTGATTAGCGCTTCGCCGGGGAAGAAGCAGGAGGCCCTCGAGAGGCTAGGCGCTGATGCGTTCATTGTCAGCAAGAACGACAAGGAGATGAAGGTATGCAAATGTTTTCAATCACCAATTTTTTTTTGACTCAAATTGGTTTATATTAGACTAATAGAACATTGGACACAACCAAAATATATGGTACTAAACTCACAGACACAAGAACAACCCTAAGGCCTAAATAAAGGACCTACGATTATATGCCTCTTGTCGGAGCCACAACAAGATTTATCGTTGTTGCACCACCATAGCTCTTGCCGAAAATGAACAACATCAACAAATCCGGCCATTGAAGTACTTGCAAAGACCTACTCCCTCCGTCCAAAAATACTTGTCATCAAAATGGATAAAAAAAGATGTATCTAGAACTAAAATACATCTAGATACATCCCCTTTTATCCATTTTGATGACAAGTATTTTCGGACGGAGGGAGTATAAAGGAAGAATTGTCACAATAGCAGACCGCCACATACCATGGAGATTTGCAACAACACCAAGCATATCGGCACGTGGATCACCCTGATCAAGGCAGACATCAGTGCTACTATCGCTCGAAGATGATGTTGCCGCCGCCGATGCACATGAAGCCCCGCCGACAAACAACACAAAAAATCAACCCGTCATCCACAAGTAACAACAGGGACAAAATCTTCCAGGCTCCTTGATAATGCCACAAGAAGCTTCATCGAGACGGGATTGGAGTCGGGCAACTTTTATTCTAGATGACGCCGTCATCCATTGGACCGATGTCGGCCACGAGACCAAAACCTGCTACACAAAAGACGAGAGATGAAAATCCCCTCCCCTCACCCTGCAGTCCGGAGCGACGATTGGAGCGGAGTGAAGAGGATTTTTTTTTGGCGGCTAAGGTTTCTTCACGGGTATTTTGTTTAAACTAGCAAAAGGTGTGTTGCAATGGGAGAAAAAATAAATCATAATCTAGCTATGACCACATTTTGTTAACATCTCATCACAAGATTTTGAAGAAAAAAATTCACAGATGATAGAAAGTGTACCCTTTCTAAATTTATTCACAAATTGAGCAATGTTCACATTTTCGAAAAAATAGCGTGGTTGTAAAAAAACTTGACAATTCAAAGAATTATTCTGAATTTCAAGAAACATTTTAAAAAACATACTACTCCCTTCGTTCGTTTTTATAAGACGTTTTGGACAGCTAGCTTTGAACTGTTTTAGGCACTGTCTGAATTGTCTAAGACGTCTTATAAAAGTGAACAGAAAAAGTATAATATTTCGATCCACCCCGGTAGTTAATTCTTCAAAATTCACACGGGTATATAGTCACAAAGACTCACAAACATTACTGTTTAATTACATACCTTCGATCATTCGTGAATATTTTTATAAATTTGAGAACATTTTCTTTTGAATCGGCGAACGATTCTACAATAGACGAACATTTTTTTTAAATTGGTGGACTTTGTTAAATTCATGAATATTTTTTGAAATGCATGAACATTTTTTGAATTAGCAAACATTTTACTAATGAAGAAACTCTTTCGTAACTCATGAACTATTTTTAAAACTTTAGGACATTTTTTTTACAATTCATGCACATTTTTGAATTAGCAAACATTTTGTTCAATTTTATTAACAATTTTTAATGCACTGAATTTTTTTCAAAATGAAGTATTTTTTATTTTATAGACATTTTAAAAAATGCGATTCTTTTAGAAAAATCCGAGCATTTTTTGAATTCATAAACAATTTATATTTTCTTGAGCCTTTTATTTAAAAATTCTCAGTTTTTCTAAATGTCAGAAATTTTTTTAAGTCCCAAATTATTTAATGTAGAAAAAAAGAAAAACAGAAAAGAAAAACAACAATAAAAAAGAAATTATAAAACAGACCGCCCGCACATGGGCCGGCCCAAAAGACATCATGCGTATTCTCCTGTGCAAAAAGCGCAGTATAGAAGGACTCTACTGCATGGGCAGGCCCATGCGGGTGATTCCCTGCAAAACGTTTTTTGTCACTTATACGTGGCATTGGTAGAAAATGTAATCTAGGTATAGGTAGATATGTTTTGTTGGGTAATCCTCATGACCAAACTCTTGTACCTATGAACATTACTCTGATTCAATAAAGCTTGCGAGACTAGTAAAAAAAAAGTTATATGTGACATTGATGGGTAATATTTTGCAACTTTAGAGGCAATTTTAATGATGTGCCGCCAAAAGCACTATTTGCTTTATTATTACATAGAGATTGTTTCCAATCACCAATTCATCAAGCAAGACTATTAGATTGTTCTTTTAGTTCATGTGTGCTTACTGTTTACTGCTTTAATTTAAATTTAAATGTGTCACCTTTGCAGGCCGCGATGAGTACCATGGATGGCATCATGAACACGGTGTCTGCAAACATCCCCATGGCCCCTTTCTTGGGGCTACTGAAACCCAACGGCAAGATGATCATGGTTGGTCTCCCAGAGAAGCCTATGGAGATCTCTCCCTTTGCTCTGGTTGCCAGTAAGTCATCCGACCTCACATGCTTAGCTATATACTATACCCTTTCTCGTCTAACAATTTTAAGAAACCATGCATTGCATTATCGACCACATGCATTTAGTTGTGTGTGTAACTGACTGGCAGTGGCGGAGCCAGGAATTAAAGATTAGGGGGGCCAAATGACTCAATCTTTTGATAAGAGGGGCCAAACAATACGAATGCATGTATTTTTGTCTAAATTTTAGACCGTTCATGTACAAACTAGCAGCAAATCAGCTGTCATAGGAGGGGGCAGGGCCCCTGTCTCCGCCACTGCTGACTGGTACACATACTGATGTACGTGTGACTCACTGTATGCACAGCGAACAAGACCCTGGCCGGGAGCCTCATTGGCGGCATGAGGGACACCCAGGAGATGCTTGACCTCGCGGCCAAGCACGGCGTGACGGCAGACATCGAAGTGATCGGTGCCGAGTACGTGAACACGGCCATGGAGCGCCTTGCCAAGGCCGATGTCAGGTATCGATTCGTCATCGACATTGGCAACACCCTCGACAAGGCCGCCGCCGCCGCCGCGGAGTGATTATGCCTCTCTGCTCTTGTCAGCAGTAGCAAGAAACAACCGAAAAATATGTTTTGGTGTGAAGGTGTAAACCCTCATGTACGCGACACCGCATTTGTATTTGTATGTAATAGTAGTACATGAATTCTTCTTCGTACTGGCAGATGTTGCATGGTATCCAAAGAAATCATATCTTCTATACACCATCAGTTGTGTCATCTTATTGCCAAACACATGGCTTGTTTGAAACTGCTTCGCTCCACCAAAATCACTTTCTAAAGAGCTTCACAAAAACTTTAAGTTGTACCTCAGATTCTATTTTTTTTTCAGAGCGGCATATGGAGATACCCTGTTTGGCTTGCGTTTTCTAAAGCAGAATTTCAAATTAAACATTTTTACAAAATTGTTAACAAATTCCCAATAAATTGATGTTGAACATAAATTACAAATCACACACTTTTTAAAAACAATTATCAGCTTTTTTTGAAACAAAATATTTCATAAATTTGTGAACAATTTTTTGAAAACGGGATTTTTTTTCTAACACTGTAAACAATATCTAAAAAATATTTCAAAATTTTGATTTTTTATAAATAATAATAAATATCAAAAAAGAGAAAAATAAATTAACGAAAAAAGAAAAAAGAAAAAAGGAAACAAAAAAACAAATAAGCCTTGCCCAACTAGGCGACGACATCGCACAATTATGACATAATGCATGCACTATAATATCTGGTTTTGGGAACCTTCTAGAGGGTTTTCATTGGTTTCGTTTTTTTTTATTTTCAATATTTTTTCCTTTTTGTTTTTTTACGTTTGTTGGTTTCTTTTTTTCAAGTTTATTTTTTCTGTTTTTTCCATATATCTTTATTTTCTGAAAATGTTCGGAATTCCAGAAAATTGCTCAGGATTCCAAAGTTTTGTTCGCATTTTGAAAAGAATATTCAGAACTTTTTCTTGTTCCAGAATAATTCAAAAAAGTTCCCATTGTTTCATAAAATGATTACGCTTCAAAAATGTTCGCGTTTTTTTTTAAATGATCAAAAGTTATGAAAAATATTTGCTGTTTAAATGAAAGTTCTCTACAGTACCTACTGATTTTTAACGTTGTTCATGTTTTCAAAATGTTCGCATTTTTAAAAAATGTTCAAACTTCAAGAAGTGTTTACGTACTTAGATTGTAAGTTACCTCCATCCATATTTGGTATCCCAACCTACTTGTTCTAACAGGTCCACTGTAATTAAACATCAATTGAAATGTATGACAACCCTTTGAAATCCATCCATATTTTGGGTTTGCATGCTGATGGAGTGTAAAACAGATGTCAAATTTAATACAGCTTATTATTTTGTAATTGCTGGTGACACGACGATATTTAGTGTAGACATTTTTTATGTGCCTATGAATTTGTACTTGTTGGGGAACGCAGTAATTTCAAAAAAATCCTACGCACACGCAAGATCATGGTGATGCATAGCAACAAGAGGGGAAGAGTGTTGTCCACGTACCCTCGTAAACCGTAAGAAGAAGCGTTACGACAACGCGGTTGATGTAGTCGTACGTCTTCACGATCGACCGATCCTATTACTGAAGGTACGACACCTCCGTGATCTGCACACATTCGGCTCGGTGACGTCCCACGAACTCACGATCCAGCAGAGTGTCGAGGGAGAGCTTCGTCAGCACGACGGCGTGATGACGGTGATGATGATGCTACCAGAACAAGGGTTCTCCTAAGCACCGCTATGATATGACCGAGGTGGATTATGGTGGAGGGGGGCACCGCACACGGGTGGACACAATCAACTTGTGTGTTCTAGGGTGCCCCCTGCCCCCGTATATAAAGGAGCAAGGGGGAGGCCGGCCGGCCTAGGGGCGTGCCAAAGAGAGGGGGAGTCCTCCTCCTAGTAGAAGTAGGACTCCCCTTTTCCTAGTCCAACTAGGAAGGGGAAAGGGGAAAGGAAGGAGAGGAGAGAGGGAGGAAAGACGCCCCCACCCTCCTTGTCCAATTCGGACTCCCAAGGGGGGGGGGTGGCTGGGACTAGATGATGGATCTCGAGATCTGATCACCAAGTTTCTGGCCGACCACCGCCGACGAAGAAGATGACCACCACCACTGGCTACACCGGCCAGAACAGATCTGCCATGGGTGCCGTCAAGCAGTCTACCAGGCCCTCGACGCCGCCGCCGATCTAAAGCCAGATGACATGCCACCGAAAACCGCATCGCGCCGCTGCCCGATCCAGACCAGCCGCCGCAGCAGCTGCCCGTGGCTCGAGGCAGGGCCGACCGCCGCCGCCGTCGAAGCCAACGCCGTCGCTTCTAGATCGGCTGCACCTCCACGCATGTTGGGGCCCCGCCACCCCTGAGACGCGGGAGGGAGGAAGAGCCCCCGCCACCGCCGTCGGCCTCCGCGCGCAAGCCGGTGGCGTCCTCCGGCGGCGATGGGAGGAGGGGAGGAAGATGGGCTAGGCCCCGGCGACGGCTAGGGTTGGGGAGCCACCCGAGTCGCCCGAGCGGGGGGCGACGCGGGGGTGTATCAATGAACACTGTAACTATATGAACTAAATGGTAATTTGTTTCTGGAACCATTATATATGGGAGGAACACTCTGATGTCTACTACACAACCTTCTTCTTGTAGACGTTGTTGGGCCTCCAAGTACAGAGGTTTGTAGGACAGTAGCAAATTTCCCTCAAGTGGATGACCTAAGGTTTATCAATCCGTAGGAGGCGTAGGATGAAGATGGTCTCTCTCAAGCAACCCTGCAACCAAATAACAAAGAGTCTCTTGTGTCCCCAACACACCCAATACAATGGTAAATTGTATAGGTGCACTAGTTCGGTGAAGAGATGGTGATACAAGTGGTATATGGATAGTAGATAAAGGTTTTGTAATCTGGAAATATAAAAATAGCAAGGTAACGAATGATAAAAATGAGCGTAAACGGTATTGCAATGTGTTGAAACAAGACATAGGCTTCATACTTTCACTAGTGCAAGTCCTCTCAACAATAATAACATAATTGGATCACATAACTATTCCTCAACATGCAACAAAGAGTCACTCCAAAGTCACTGCAACAAAGAGTCACTCCAAAGTCACTAATAGCGGAGAACGGATGAAGAAATTATGGTAGGGTACGAAACCACCTCAAAGTTATTCTTTCCAATCAATCCATTGGGAGATTCCTATAGGTGTCACAAACAGCCCTAGAGTTCATACTAGAATAACACCTTAAGACACAAATCAACCAAAACCCTAATGTCACCTAGATACTCCAATGTCACCTCAAGTATCCGTGGGTATGATTATATGATATGCATCACACAATCTCATATTCATCTATTCAACCAACACATAGAACCTCAAAGAGTGCCCCAAAGTACCGGAGAATCACGACAAAAACGTGTGCCAACCCCTATGCATAGGTTCATGGGCGGAACCCGCAAGTTGATCACCAAAACATACATCAAGTGAATCACGTGGTATCCCATTGTCACCACAGATACACACGGCAAGACATACATCAAGTGTTCTCAAATCTTTAAAGACTCAATCCGATAAGATAACCTCAAAGGGGAAACTCAATCCATTACAAGAGAGTAGAGGGGGGAAGAAACATCATAGGATCCAAATATGATAGCAAAGCTCGCGATACATCAATATCGTATCACCTCAAGAACACGAGAGAGAGAGAGAGATCAAACATATAGCTATTGGTACATACCCTCAGCCCCGAGGGAGAACTACTCCCTCCTCTTCATGGAGAGCACCGGGATGATGAAGATGGCCACCGGAGAGGGATTCCCCCCTCCGGCAGGGTGCCAGAACGGGTCTAGATTGGCTTTCGGTGGCTACAGAGGCTTCTGCCGGCGGAACTCCCGATCTATTGTGCTCCCCGATGTTTTTAGGGTATATGGAGATATATAGGCGGAAGAAGTACACCAGGGGGGCATGAGGGGCCCACGAGGGTGGAGGGCGCACCCTCTACCTCGTGGCCTCCTCGAAGCTTCCCTTACGTGCACTTCAAGTCTTTTAGGCTTCTTTCCTTCCAAAAATGAGTTCCGTGAAGTTTCAGGTCAATTGGATTCTGTTTGATTTTCCTTTTCTTCGAAACCCTAAAACAGGCAAAAAACAACAATTCTTGGCTGGGCCTCTGGTTAATATGTTAGTCCCAAAAATAATATAAAAGTGGATAATAAAGCCCAATAATGTCCAAAACAGTAGATAATATAGCATGGAGCAATCAAAAATTATAGATACGTTGAAGACGTATCAAGCATCCCCAAGCTTAATTGCTGCTCGTCCTCGAGTAGGTAAATGATAAAAACAGATTTTTTTATGTGAAGTGCTACTTGGCATAATGTTAATGTAATTCTTCTTAATTGTGGTATGAATATTCAGATCCGAAAGATTCAAGACAAAAGTTTATATTGACATAAAAATAATAATACTTCAAGCATACTAACAAAGTAATTATGTCTTCTCAAAATAACATGGCTAAAGAAAGTTATCCCTACAAAATCATATAGTCTGGCTATGCTCTATCTTCACCACACAAAATATTTAAATCATGCACAACCCCGATGACAAGCCAAGCAATTGTTTCGTACTTTTGACATTCTCAAAACTTTTTCAATCTTCATGCAATACATGAGCGTGAGCCATGGACATAGCACTATAGGTGGAATAGAGTGGTGGTTGTGGAGAAGACAAAAAAAGAGAAGATAGTCTCACATCAACTAGGCATGTCAACGGGCTATGGAGATGCCCATCAATAGATATCAATGTGAGTGAGTAGGGATTGCCATGCAACGGATGCACTAGAGCTATAAGTATATGAAAGCTAAAAAAGAAACTAAGTGGGTGTGCATCCAACTTACTTGCTCATGAAGACCTAGGGCATTTTGAGGAAGCCCATCATTGGAATATACCAACCAAGTTCTATAATGAAAGATTCCCACTAGTATATGAAAGTGATAACATGAGAGACTCTCTACTATGAAGATCATGGTGCTACTTTGAAGCACAAATATGGTAAAAGGATAGTAACATTGTCCCCACTCTCTTTATCTCTCATTTTTTTATTTGGGTCTTTTTTATGGCCTCTTTTCTTTCTTTCTTTTTCTTTTTTTTTTAATTTTTCGTCTGGAGTCTCATCCCGACTTGTGGGGGAATCATAGTATCCATTATCCTTTCCTCACTGGGACAATGATCTAATAATGATGATCATCACACTTTTATTTTTCTTACAACTCAACAATTACAACTCGATACTTAGAACAAAATATGACTCTATATGAATGCCTCTGGCAGTGTACCGGGATATGCAATGACTCATGAGTGACATGTATGAAAGAATTATGAATGGTAGCTTTGCCACAAATACGATGTCAACTACATGATCATGCTAAGCAATATGACAATGATGGAGTGTGTCATAATAAACGGAACGGTGGAAAGTTGCATGGCAATATATCTCGGAATGGCTATGAAAATGACATAATAGCTAGGTATGGTGGCTGTTTTGAGGAAGGTATATGGTGAGTGTATGATACCAGCGAAAGGTGCGCGGTATTAGAGAGGCTAGCAAAGGTGGAAGGGTGAGAGTGCGTATAATCCATAGACTCAACATTAGTCATAAAGAACTCATATACTTATTGCAAAAATCTATAAGTTATCAAAGCAAAGTATTACGCGCATGCTCCTAGGAGGATAGATTGGTAGGAAAAAACCATCGCTCGTCCCCGACCGCCACTCATAAGGAAGGCAATCAAAAAATAAATCATGCTCCGACTTCATCACATAACGGTTCACCATACGTGCATGCTACGGGAATCACAAACTTCAACACAAGTATTTCTCAAATTCACAACTACTTAACTAGCACAACTTTAATATCACCATCTTTATATCTCAAAACAGTTATCAAGTATCAAACTTATCATAGTATTCAACACACTCATAAGCGAATTTTTATTCTTGAATACCTAGCACATTAGGATTTTAAGCAAATTACCATGCTATTTAAAACTCTCAAAATAATCTAAGTGAAGCAGGAGAGATCAATAGTTTCTACTCCCTCCGGTCCTTTTTAGTTTGCATATAAGATTTGACTGAATTCAAGCCTCGTAAAGTTGGACCAGCTTTGTAGAAAAAAGTGTCAACATTCACAATCTGAAATCAATACCACTAGATGTGCATGACTTAAAGTTTCATATTATATAACTTTAGCATGGCAGATGTTGATATTTTTTCATATAAATACGGTCAAACTTTATGAAGTTTGACTTCGGAGAATTATAATATGCAGAGTAAAAAAGACCGGAGGGAGTATAAAACAAATCCACCACCGTGTTCTAAAAGATACTAGATAATACCCCGCGCGCTGCTGCGGGAATTGGTTGCAAGATATTTCAGTGATATTTGTTTGTATGAAACATGCATATTTAGATTTATAATATGAACTTTAGTTAAATAAAAATAGATATACATAATCATTTGATTATTGTACAGTTGTACAATCATTATTGAATATAAGTTTTATAAAATGACAGATGTATTTTCCCATGCATGAATGCTTGTTGAAATGGATGTTTTCCCATGCATGGTTGCATATTGAGTTGGTATATTCACATGTTAAAAGAAATATAGGTAATGGTGATCAACTATGTGAATGAGACCTGTGCGTTTTTACGGAGAATATTTAGTGCATACCATTATAGTTTCTATAACATACATGGATGTGGTAGATCATACACACTCAAAAAGGTGTGCAATAAGGTGAGAATAGATATGTATATAGGACTGGATAAAATGGCCTATCATCAATGACATATTTATAATAGAACTATATATATTGCAGAAATCACGTAATGCATTGACAATTGAACAGTTACAAAACATGTATAATTTATTGAGTGCTCTGTCGCAATCATGCTTTATTCAATGGGATTTCTCGTACTTCAAATATATATTTTCCTCATGTGCTAAACTATTAACGCAATGGTCTAGTAACCCCAGCAGCTGAGTGTAAAATGATTGAAACCGTAACATCCGAGGCGCAATATGGTGATATCGCTAGCTAGTCGTTTACCAGCAAAGAACCATTGCCGCGCCCGTCCATGAGAGAAGCATTTATTTTGCAAATTGAACTAAAACCACAACATCTATTTTGAATTAGAGGGAATAGTTAACAATGACAACGATACAGTCAGGATTTGCATATTCTAAATAATAGCTTGCACAGAGCACACCAAGGATGCGAAAGCAAGCCAAAATATGACTCACTAACACTGCCATGTAGAGCAACTCAAGAGTACTTTCGTACTTTCTGTACCTTTTCTAATGGTGCACTCAGCCTTATCAGGCATGCTTGATCCATCAAGCTCTCGATCATCAGATCCGTCCAAACCTTGTTGCATAACCTGCTATGCATGTCAACGCTGAACATCGAGTACAGTACATAAAAACATACTCTATATGGCAGGAGCAAAAAAACATCTATATACATCAGGGAGGAAATAATATACGTAATTGATGAACAGAAGAAGACTAATCCAGTAAAAGACCTTCCCACAAGAAGAGAAATTCTACACCCAGAATATTGGAGAACTCTTTGGCTAGTAGATCAATATAAAGCATGTGCCAGTTAAGGATTTCTGCAAACTGAGAATTTGCATGATTTAATCTAAGGGTAATCATCTTAGAATTGACATAGAGAAGAACTCAGATTTTAAATCCCCTGATAAGTTCAAAAACAACACCATGCTTACAATTTTGAGAATCATTCATTGATCGTCGTTGTCATAAGAAACTGAAGTACATACTACAAAATTGAATTTTCGATCTACTCAGCTTGGATCAGCAGTGTCCATTGAGGAAGAAGAACAAAGGGGAGGATGGCGCTGTGACATGTCTAGGGCCTGAACTTCCACATGCCCCACCCCAGCTAGGGCGAGTCCTAGGTCGCCAGCTCGCCGCTAGTCGAGAGGTCTAGGCCCCTCACAGACACGAGGCAGATCCTCCGTCAGCTTTTTTTTTGAGATAAAGATCCTCCGTCAGCTGCCATCGCTGAGTCGAGATGCAAGCTGCCGCATGGTTGCGGGTCGTGGGGAGAAGTTTTTTTTTTCAAGTGATCGAGAGATTGGGAGAGATGAGAAAAGCAGGGAACGGGAGCGAGAATAACGTCCCTGGGCCTACGTGGGCTTTCGGCCTCTGATCGGCCCGAGGAACGAGATGATCCCTGGCTCGGTCTTCGGAGCAGTGGCCCGATTACGTGGCTGACTGGGTCGCGACGCGGTGAAAACGCGCTGCAGCGCCAGGTCGGAAGATGGAGCAGTGAGGACCGTTCCTATGGTGGATCGGACGGTGGACGGAGCAAAAACGCTGAGAGGGCTAGTAGGTCGCTGTGTTATACTGTTTTTTAATTGGTAGTAAATATGTTTTGCATACTTACTCATATTACATTAGTTGGCTTACATTCCAGTCGAGATGACCCTTTCACCTGCACATCTGATTCCTACCATGCTAGCTTGAAAGCTTGAACATCACAGCATGCAGGCATACCTAATGGACTTACCTGGAACGTGAGCCTCAGACCAGTGAGCTGAAAAATGGATCATGCTCATAGAGATTTTCTTAGGTGAGACCGTGGGAGATCCTTTACCTACCTCGTGATGTGTAGCAAATTCAACATGCCTTTGATTTCTGTACTGTGATAGGATAGCAGTAATACAACGACCCATCTGTATCATTACCATAGAGATTTTTTGTAGGCACCAAAAGATTTTTTGTAGGCACCAACGCTCGATAGGGCAGCTACCAGCGGTGCCTAATTTGACAGAACGGTAGGCTGCGACGACCACCCAATTCTGGCTGTCGTTCGCTGCAGATCGCCCAAGGCTGCAACAAATAGTTGTCCCGGAGATGCGGTGTCTCTGGCCCGTCCTTACAGCTGCGCTCGACGGGGGCCTCCCTCATGGTGGTCGAGGACGCCGCGGTCACCGTCTTGCGCCTGGATAGCCGCGCCAGCACGACAGGCTCAATCTTCACATCTAGCAGGTCAGGCCTACTGGCCACGATGAAGCGCGCCCCGCCGGAGCTCAGGCAGCCAGTCAATGGTGCCGTGCTTGCGGGGATATCCGTCCACCGCGCACCAGCCTCGCGACCTGGTGCTGCACGCGATCGTGCTCAGCAACCTTCAATGTCAGGCATCGGTGTTGTTCCCCTTGGGGATTGAGGTCATGCAAGTACAACCAGAAAAGTAAGATCGCTCTCCAGGCCTGACTGCCTCCTCTTTTCGCTTTCTTTCTCTTTCAGCACCGAACATCTTCGTTTGACCCCTCGCGTCGCCTCCCCCCGGACGACGCCAGGGGCCCCAACCCTAGTGCCGCCAGCACCTCCCCCTCCACCCCTTCCTGCCGCCGCTGCCGCCGGCGTGGGCCGTGGTGGCGGCGGGCCCGGTGCCAAAGGTCCTGGGCGGGGGGAGGCGGCGGATCCCATCTGAGGCGGCGGGGGTGGCCCTTCTCATGAGATCCAACGACAGCTGCTAGGACGGAGCACTACTAGAAAAACGGCTATAGATGAAATGGTCACTAATGGCGCACCACATGTGTGGTGCGCCATTAGAATATAGCAGTGACGCACCACATACAGGTACGCCATTAGTAATATATTACTAATGACGCACCTGGTGTGCGGTGCGCCATTAAAGTTTTGAAAAAAAATTGTTACTAATGGCGCACCGTGGGTGTGGTGCGCCATTATTAGTTGACATAGTAATGGCGCACCACACCCACGGTGCGTCATTAGAAGTTTTGAAAAAAAAGTAAAAAAAATAAAAAAAAATTCTGTTAGTAATGGCGCATCAGTGGACAGTGATATGTGAACTGGTGCGCCATTACTAAGTTTTTAAAAAAAATCAAAAAAATATTCAATTTTTTTTTCAAAACTAGTAATAGCGCACTGTGGGTGTGGTGCGCCATTACTAGTTTAACTATTAATGGCGTACCACCCCACGGTGTGCCATTACTAGTTTGCCTGGCTTCCACCGAATGCACCCCCGGACCGCCTTTTCAGTTAAAAAAATAAAAAAAATGATAAAAATGTCAAAAAAATAAAAGAAAATAAGTTTGCCATGTGATATGTGGACTAGTTGTTGGGAAAATTTACAAATATAAATTTCGACTTTATTTGCAAAATCTCTCTGGAAATTTGTAAAATGGGCATAACTTTTGCATACGAACTTGAATTAAAAAGTTATATATATGAAAAATCATCTACTCGAAAAATTACATCCGAATTTAACCGGGGAACCCCGTTAAACATTTTCAAAATCCCCAAAAACCTAACACAAAAAAAGTTACAGGGCTTTCAAGATCTAGAGGCAAAAAAATTCAAAAAAAAAGGTTTTGAATTTTTTTTTTATTTTTTTTTCAAAAAATGATACGTAATATGAACGGGAAATTTGAAATATTTTTCAAAATTTCATCATAGTCATGAACATGAACAAAGTCCTGGACATCAACAAGGTATAATAGGATTGATATGCTAGATATATCAACAAGTGCCTATGAAGTGAGCTGTTGCTGGGGTTGGATAGAACTCTGAAGTTAAGCGTCCTTGGGCTGGAGCAGTGTGAGGATGGGTGACCTTTTGGGAAGTTTGACCACGGAGTGCGATTTGACTTGAGATTAAGACATAATGACCTGAGATTAAGAAAAAAATGAAAAAAATTGAATTTTTTTGAAAAACATTAAAAAAAATAAAAAAAAATTGTTACTAATGGCGCACTTCTAGGTGGTGCGCCATTAGTATACCAGATACTAATGGCGCACCGTGGGCCATACTAATGGCGCACCAGCGATGCGCCATTAGAATACCAGATTCTAATGGCGCACCACAGGTGCGCCATTAGAAAAAAATTCTAATGGCGTGATGCTAATGGCGCACCAGTAGTGCGCCATTAGTAGCGAAAATAGGTGCGCCACTAGCAGCCCTTTTTCTAGTAGTGGAGTATCCGGGCTGTGCGGCGGGGGCCCGAGCACCATCGCCGGCGGAGCGGCGGCCCTGCATGGACGGCTGCGGTGGCAGTGCCCCATCCGGCGAGGTGGGCTGTCCTGCTCGTGATGGTGACGACGGCTACTACGGATCCAACGCCCCGTTTGGATCCGTCGCGGGGAGGCCTTTCGCCGACCGGACCTGAGATTAAAAAAAAAATGAAACAAATTGAATTTTTTTGAAAAAAATTAAAAAAAATGAAAAAAAAATTGTTACTAATGGCGCACTTCTATGTGGTGCGCTATTAGTATACCAGATACTAATGGCGCACCGTGGGCCATACTAATGGCGCACCAGCGATGCGCCATTAGAATACCAGATTCTAATGGCGCACCACAGGTGCGCCATTAGAAAAAAATTCTAATGGCGTGATGCTAGTGGCGCACCAGTAGTGCGCCATTAGTAGCGAAAATAGGTGCGCCACTAGCAGCCCTTTTTCTAGTAGTGGAGTATCCGGGCTGTGCGGCGGGGGCCCGAGCACCATCGCCGGCGGAGCGGCGGCCCTGCATGGACGGCTGCGGTGGCAGTGCCCCATCCGGCGAGGTGGGCTGTCCTGCTCGTGATGGTGACGACGGCTACTACGGATCCAACGCCCCGTTTGGATCCATCGCGGGGAGGCCTTTCGCCGACCGGCGGCGCGTGGAGGGACCGGTGGAGATGCCGGATCTCCGCCGGAGTACCAACGGCAACATACGTCTTCATGGCGAGGTTCCGCTCGGTTCCAGCCAGCCACGAGGTCGGGAAGACGTGGCTTCCGATGAAAATCGCACCAGACTGTGGTCTTGGCGGACGATGGCGGCGTCTCAGACGTCGTTTCCTTTTGGAGGCATCGTCGTTGC
The DNA here is from genome assembly GCF_002162155.2 of Triticum dicoccoides. NCBI lineage: Eukaryota > Viridiplantae > Streptophyta > Magnoliopsida > Poales > Poaceae > Triticum > Triticum dicoccoides. Next base: position 606,809,299 of record NC_041390.1, read on the forward strand.
AGGTCTCATCAACCTGATCGGGAAGTTTCGGGGGAAACCCTAGATCTGGGTCTACCGGATCGGACGATGACGGTGCTATCGGCATCGTTCTCCCTCATGGGGGCATCGTTTTGGAGCGAGTGCTGGTTGGAGGGGACAAGAGGAGGAGCGGTGTTTCATCTGCTCCATTAATGACGGCGGATCTCGGCGGCGTGGCGCAGTGGAGACTCGGCGCCTGATGAGCGGAGATGGACTCGCACAAGAGGGTGACGCTGCCTGGCATCATGGTGGCGTCGGCGGCAGTTGGACCGGCCAAGGTTGATGCAGCAGTACAGCTCTGAAGATGAATTTGTGGCAGGTGGCTGCGGCGGCCTCATACCCGGCAGGGGTCCTGGTTGAGAAGCACGCCGGACTGGTGGGTGCCCATACCTGGCAGGCGTCCTGGGTGGGACCTCAAGTCTTTAGATGTTTAGGTTTGGCTGCGTGGTCTGTTTGGTATTAGGCCCAGACTTTCAGCGCCCCTACATCAACTGGATAGGGATAGCGACAGTTGTTGCTTAGTTTGGTGGCTTTAGACTTATTGTTGTATGACTCTGTACGGTCTTGTGTCAATAATTAATAAAGTGGTCGTATGTATCGTCCAGATGCAGAGGTCGGGAGTCGTCCTCCTTTTCTAAAAAAAGGACGAAAAGAAACCATAATCCTACTTATTATATACTACTACTGTCAGAAGACGAAGAGAAAGGAGTAGTTGCAAAGTTGAAGAGGAAAGGAATTCGCAACAGACTAATAAAATCGATCGGTGGGATGTATCAGTAATCAGTATCTGAATTAAGACATAAAGAGAACATGGACCGAAAGAAAACTCTAGGTCTACCCAGTAGATAAAAAAATGCTATTGTGGAGTTATATATGAAGAAAAGGAAACGCCAGGTCTAGGCCACGATTTGTTAGTTTTTTATATGGATGGCGTGGCAGATTTGTTAATTAAAAAATTCTTTCTTTTGCTGAGGGGGCACATGCATCGCAGTTACTGTTGAGAGGGCACACGCATGGTTGTTACTGTTGTAAAAGTGCAATAAAATTGTTGATGTGGCAGGTGTGATGATGTGGATGGGTTGCATGTTGAGCTAAATCAAATAGTGTGGAGGAATCTCTTAGGTATATAGGATAAGTAAAGTACTAGAGCAAAATTATATAACTCAAAAGATATAAGCGAAGCACATAGAGTATTCTAACAAATTCTGAATCATGTATGGCTCTCTCAAAAGGTGTGTACAGGAAGGATGATTGTGGTAATTTTAACAAATAAAGACTCAAATAATACAAAACGCTCCAAGCAAAACACATATCATGTGACAAATAAAAATATAGATCCAAGTAAAGTTACCGATAGAAGTAGACGAAAGAGGGGATGCCTTTCAGGGCATCCCCAAGCTTTGGCTTTTAGGTGTCCTTAGATTATCTTGGGGGTGTCATGGGCATCCTCAAGCTTAGGCTCTTGCCACTCCTTGTTCCATAATTCATCAAATCTTTACACAAAACTTAAAAACTTCACAATACAAAACTTAAAGTAGAAAATCTTGTGAGCTCCGTTAGCGAAAGAAAACAAAAGACCACTTCAAGGTACTGTAATGAACTCATTCTTTATTTATATGGATGTTATACCTACTGTATTCCAACTTCTCTATGATTTATAAACTATTTTACTAGCCATAGATTCATCAAAATAAGCAAACAATACACGAAAAACAGAATCTGTCAAAAACAGAACAGTTTGTAGTAATCTGTAGCTAGCGCAAGATCTGGAACCCCAAAAATTCTAAAATAAATTTCTGTACGTGAGGAATTTATCTATTAATCATCCGCAAAAAGAATTAACTAAACATCACTTTCCAAATAAAAATGACAGCAGTTCTCGTGAGCGCTAAAGTTTCTGTTTTTTACAGCAAGATCAACAAGACTTTCCTCAAGTCTTCCCAACGGTTCTATTTTGCACAAACACTAATTAAAACATAAAAACTCAATCATAACAGAGGCTAGATAAATTATTTGTTACTAAATAGGAACAAAAAGCAAGAAATAAAAATAAAGTTGGGTTTCCTCCCAACAAGCGCTATCGTTTAACGCCCCTAACTAGGCATGATGATTTCAATGATGCTCACATAAAAGATAAGAATTGAAACATAAAGAGAGCATCATGAAGAATATGGCTAGCACATTTAAGTCTAACCCACTTCCTATGCATAGGGATTTTGTGAGCAAACAACTTATGGGAACAATAATCAACTAGCATAGGAGGGCAAAACAAGCATTACTTCAAAACTTTAAGCACATAGAGAGGAAACTTGATATTATTACAATTCTTACAAGCATATATTCCTCCCTCGTAATAATTTTCAGTAGCATCATGAATGAATTCAACAATATAACCAACACCTAAAGCATTCTTTTTATAATCTACAAGCATAGAAAATTTACTACTCTCCACATAAGTAAGATTTTTCTCATTCGGAATAGTGGGAGTATCATAAGAGACTCGAATACTATAAATTGTTTCTACATTAAAAAGTAATATTCAGAAAAGGGGTAACCATAATCATGACAAGTTTCATAAATATAATCACTACTTTTTATATCATAAGTATCATCACAATAATCATCATAAGTAGGAGGCATGTTATCATCATTATAAATTTGCATATCAAAACTTGAGAGACTAAAAATATCATCTTCATCAAACATATCATCACCAAGCTTGGGACAAACATTAATTGCAGCAAATATATTCTCAAAAACGTCATCTTCATCAAACATAGCTTCCCCAAGCTTGGGCCTTTTCATATCATAAGCATAATCACTCTCATCATTAATAGTATAGATAGCACCAATAGTATAGCAATTATCATATTCTTCCAAGCAAGTGCCAAAAAGATTTTCAAGATCATATGAAGTATCATTATCTTCCACAATTATATTTTCATGAGGCACAATAGTAATAGGAGCAGCACTATTTGGGGGAGATATCTTTTTACCTCTCTTCCTTTTTCTTTTTTTCTTCTTCACCACATCATGTGTGGGTTCAATCCTCTTTTTGGAGCTCCTTATTAATGAGATTGGTTGAATAGGAGGATCCTCCTCGTTACCTGATTCATCATAAGAAATAATAGGAGGATATTGGGAAGTCTCTTCCCTTTCATTAGTATTCTCTTCATCTTCTATTTGTTTTCTTTTCTTTATGTAATTGGCAATATAAGGATTTTCAATGCAATTTACCGCACAATACATATAAATTTCCTCTAGATCAAAATGAAGAGCTCTATCAAGGGCAAATTTTGGAATATCCTTAGTTATACGTTTCATTTCTTCGTAGCCCATAACCAAACTAAGTTCATTATAATGTGCAAGGGAAATCAAGTCATCACAATTTTTGGACACGATTAGATCATGAAACAATTTGCATCGGATAGTTAAATGACCACGTTCATTACAAAGCTCACAAGTATGGCCTAGAAAATTTAAATTTTTAGCACAATCATCTAGTATTTCTTGCAACAATTTAGTTTCTAAGTACTTATGCTTCTTGTAATATCTATCTTCCCTTTTTGGTGTGTACTTACAAACCCAATGCACTCCACAAAAATTGACATGTTTATAGGAGACATTTTCATCATAATTAGTGCAATCATCATTAGTACCATGGATATTCAAAGAATTCATACTAACAAGATTGCAATCATGCTCATCATTCACATATTTTATGCCAAGCATTCTATGTAATTCTTCTTCTAGTATTTGAGCACAATTTTCCTTTCCATCATACTCATGAAAGATATTAAAAATATGAAGCGTATGAGGTAAACTCAATTCCATTTTTTTGTAATTTTCTTTTATAAACTAAATTAGTGATAAAAAAAGAAACTAAAAGACTCGTTTGAAGATCTAAAGATATACCTTCAAGCACTCACCTCCCCGGCAACGGCGCCAGAAAAGAGCTGGATTTCTACTACACAACCTTCTTCTTGTAGGCGTTGTTGGGCCTCCAAGTGCAGAGGTTTGTAGGACAGTAGCAAATTTCCCTCAAGTGGATGACCTAAGGTTTATCAATCCGTAGGAGGCGTAGGATGAAGATGGTCTCTCTCAAGCAACCCTGCAACCAAATAACAAAGAGTCTCTTGTGTCCCCGACACACCCAATACAATGGTAAATTGTATAGGTGCACTAGTTCGGGGAAGAGATGGTGATACAAGTGGTTTATGGATAGTAGATAAAGGTTTTTGTAATCTGAAAATATAAAAACAGCAAGGTAACGAATGATAAAAGTGAGCATAAACGGTATTGCAATGTGTTGGAACAAGGCCTAGGGTTCATACTTTCACTAGTGCAAGTCCTCTCAACAATGATAACATAATTTGATCACATAACTATCCCTCAACATGCAAGAAAGAGTCACTCCAAAGTCACTAACAGCAGAGAACGAACGAAGAGATTATGGTAGGGTACGAAACCACCTCAAAGTTATTCTTTCCAATCAATCCGTTTGGCTATTCCTATAGGTGTCACAAACAGACCTAGAGTTCGTACTAGAATAACACCTTAAGACACAAATCAACCAAAACCCTAATGTCACCTAGATACTCCAATGTCACCTCAAGTATCCGTGGGTATGATTATACGATATGCATCACACAATCTCAGATTCATCTATTCAACCAACACATAGAACCTCAAAGAGTGCCCCAAAGTTCCTACCGGAGAATCACAACGAAAACGTGTACCAACCCCTATGCATAGGTTCATGGGCGGAACCCGCAAGTTGATCACCAAAACATACATCAAGTGAATCACGTGGTATCCCATTGTCACCATAGATACGCACGACAAGACATACATCAAGTGTTCTCAAATCTTTAAAGACTCAATCCGATAAGATAACCTCAAAGGGGAAACTCAATCCATTACAAGAGAGTAGAGGGGGGAAGAAACATCATAGGATCCAAATATGATAGCAAAGCTCGCGATACATCAAGATCGTATCACCTCAAGAACACAAGAGAGAGAGATCAAACAAATAGCTACTGGTACATACCCTCAGCCTCGAGGGAGAACTACTCCCTCCTCGTCATGGAGAGCACCGAGATGATGAAGATGGCCACCGGAGAGGGATTCCCCCCTCCGGTAGGGTGCCGGAACGGGTCTAGATTGGCTTTCGGTGGCTACGGAGGCTTCTGGCGGCGGAACTCCCGATCTATTGTGCTCCCCGATGTTTTTAGGGTATATGAAGATATATAGGCGGAAGAAGCACGTTAGGGGGGCACGAGGGGCCCACGAGGGTGGAGGGCGCACCCCCCTACCTCGTGGCCTCCTCGAAGCTTCCCTTACATGCACTTCAAGTCTCCTGGGCTTCTTTCCTTCCAAAAAATTGGTTCCGTGAAGTTTCAGGTCAATTGGACTCCATTTGATTTTCCTTTTCTTCGAAACCCTAAAACGGGCAAAAAACAGCAATCCTGGGCTGGGCCTCCGGTTAATAGGTTAGTCCCAAAAATAATATAAAAGTGGATAATAAAGCCCAATAATGTCCAAAACAGTAGATAATATAGCATGGAGCAAACAAAAATTATAGATACGTTGGAGTCGTATCACACTCACCTGACACTGTAAACACGGACATGGATAGAAGGATTTGAGATTCTAATACTACCATTCGGATCATTGAAAGGAAAGCAACAGGCAGGGCAACTGCAGTGTTCCCGCTCCGCCCCCGAGTCACTCCCGTGGGTGACTTCGGGCGGCAACCCTAGCGCCACCGCCCCTAGCTCCTCGCCTCGACCTCCCCTTCCTCGCCGCCATCGATGGCGTCGCCGGCCAAAGGCCGCGTAGCGCAGGTGGCGGCAGGACGTCTCCTCCCGCGGGCAGGTGGCTGGCGTCGCGGGGTGCCCCCTCCTGTCTGTCGGCGTCGGGCAGCTGCCCTCTCCTGCTCTGGCTCCCTCCCCCTCCCCGACATCATGGTGGCCTGTTGAAGTGGCCCTCTCTCCCCCTTCGACCCATCGGCGACAGCTTCTGGGGCTCCGGGTAGTCGGGTTGCTCTAGCGGTGAATCTGGGTGTCTCTGCTCAGATCTGGTTGGTGGTGGCGGTTGGTGGCGTGGGGAAAGGCTGGCGGCCCTGCTAAGGTGGTGGTGTTGCCACTCGTGGTTGTGCTACTCCGGTGGGGTGGTGGGGCTTCCGGTGGTGTTGGCCAGGGCATGGAGGCGCATGATCCGTGGTGGTGGTTGGCGCTCCGGCGTGTTGCAACGGTGGTGCCTGTCCGGCGGCTCCACGCTTGGAGCTCCCCGGGTGACGCGAGTGGGCAGCTGATACATCTCTGTCGTATCTATAATTTTTGATTGTTCCATGCCAATATTCTACAACTTTTATATACTTTTGGCAACTTTTTATACTATTTTTTGGGACTAACATATTGATCCAGTGCCCAGTGCCAGTTCCTGTTTGTTGCATTTTTTTGTTTCGCAGAAAATCCATATCAAACAGAGTCCAAACGGGATAAAAACGTACGGAGAATATTTTTGGAATATATGTGAAATATGGGAAGAAAATCAACGCGAGACGGTGCCCGAGGGAGCCACGAGGAAGGGTGCGTGCCCCACCCCCGTGGGCATGCCCCTGACCCTCGTGGCCCTCCGTAAGGTGGTTGCTGCTCTTCTTTGGCCGCAAGAAAGCTAATTTTCCAAAAAAAATCGGGGCGAAGGTTTCAATCCAATCGGAGTTACGGATCTCCGGGAATATAAGAAACGGTGAAAGGGCAGAATCCCAGAACGCAGAAACAGAGAGAGACAGAGAGACATATCAAATCTCGGAGGGGCTCTCGCCCCTCCCATGCCATGGAGGCCATGGACCAGAGGGGAAACCCTTCTCCCACCTAGGGAGAAGGTCAAGGAAGAAGAAGAAGAAAGGGGGCTCTCTCCCCCCCGCTTCCGGTGGCGCCGGAACACCGCCGGGGGCCATCATCATCACCGCAATTTACACCAACACCTCCGCCATCTTCACCAACATCTCCATCATCTTCCCTCATTTATCTACAGTGGTCCACTCTCCCGCAACCTGCTGTACCCTCTACTTGAACATGGTTCTTTATGCTTCATATTATTATCCAATGATGTGTTGCCATTCTATGATGTCTGAGTAGATTTTCGTTCTCCTATCGATGATTGGTGAATTGCTATGATTGATTTAATTTGCTTGTGGTTATGTTGTTGTCCTTTGGTGCCCATCATATGAGCGCGCGCGTGGATCACACCATAGGGTTAGTTGTATGTTGATAGGACTATGTATTGGAGGGCAAGAGTGACAGAAACTTCAACCTAGCATAGAAATTGATGCATACGGGATTGAAGGGGGTCCAATATATCTTAATGCTATGGTTGGGTTTTACCTTAATGAACGTTAGTAGTTGCGGATGCTTGCTAATAGTTCCAATCATAAGTGCATAGAATTCCAAGTCAGGGATGACATGCTAGCAGTGGCCTCTCCCACATAAAACTTGCTATAGGTCTAGTAACGTAGTCAATTGCTTAGGGACAATTTTGCAACTCCTACCACCACTTTTCCACACTCGCTATACTAAAGTTATTTATTTTTATCTAAACAGCCCCTACTTTTTATTTACGCGCTTTTTATTATCTTGCAAACCTATCCAAAAACACCTACAAAGTACTTCTAGTTTCATACTTGTTCTAGGTAAAGCGAACGTTGAGCGTGCGTAGAGTTGTATCGGTGGTCGATAGAACTTGAGGGAATATTTGTTCTACCTTTAGCTCCTCGTTGGGGTCGACACTCTTACTTATCGAAAGAGGCTACAATTGATCCGCTATACTTGTGGGTTATCAGCCGCGGCCGGGCGTGGCCATTACTCTGGACGTGGGCGACGACGCCTAGAGTTCCGGCGCATGATGGTGGCCTCCCGGTGTCGTGGCGGCTTCACGGTGGCTCGGCGGCTCTGACTGTGGCAGCGGCTCGTCTGTGATCAGACCATTTCGACCTTCTCCCCATCTCCTCGTCGTCCGGGCACTACTTCCATCGAAGGGCTAGCCCTCTCCCAGCCACGGTCCATCGCTCATCTCGTGCCCGGTTCGGCAGGACCGAGCTCGTCTCGCGCACGGTGCAGCAGGATCGAGCTCGTCTCATGCACGATGCAGCAGGACTAACCTCACCCCACTCACTGTGTTGCAGGATCGAGTTCGTCTCGTGCTCGGGGCTACAGGAGGGGCCGATGGATGCCAGCTCTGGCCGGCCTATTGGGTCTCGATGCTGGGGTCGCACTACAAAAAAAATAAACTTCCATGATGATATGTGTTTGTCACAGTAGGTCGCTTTTTTTGTCATGCATGTACATCCATGACAAATTTATGACAGAATCAAGATAGTTATACCTGTGCTGTCGTAGAAGTGTTCCATAACATTACCAAAATTATCATCACGGAAGTGTCCACTTCCATGACGATAAATCGCGCGTCACAGAAGTGCTTTCGTCAAGGGTGACCGACACGTGTCATCCACCGTAACGGAACGCCGTTAAGCTATCGGGTCGGGTTTTGGATCCATTAACCCATTAACAGCCCTGACCAATGGGGATTTTCCACGTGTAAAATCATCATTGGCTAGAGGAAACACGTGTCGGCTCATCGTTGGGACAGATGTCATCCACTCACTGGACAAAAGGCGCCTATGATACGTCGACACGTGGCACGACCCAACAGTGGCCCATTCCTGTGAAAAGGCCGACCCATTTGACTTGGTCAAAAGCTGGCGGGCTGGCCCATGGAAAGCCTGTTAACGGCCTGTTCGCATATAGCCCATTTATAGCCCGCTAATCCAAGGCCCGTTACGCCCTATCCGAATTAGGCCCAGTAGCGTCATCTGGGCCGTCCAATATGATTCCATCCCGTTTTCACTTCTGGCCCATGTATAGCCCATGACGTTTTTCGGCCCATATGAGGCCCTTTGTAACTCTTGGCCCATTAGCAGCCCGTGCTGAAACTGGCCCGTAATGAACAGTGTATTACTTTACACCCATTAACGGCCCGTGGTGAAACTGGCCCGTAATGAACAGTGTATCACTTTATACCCATTAACGGCCCGTTATTCCGTTGGGCCGTTTCCAGCCCAAGTTAACTTTCGGCTTTCTGAGGGACCATTTATTCTTGGGCTCATTTGCAGCATTCGGTTATTTACGGCCCGTTACTGTCATTTTCTGTTTGTGGGCCAAATTCAGCCCTAGTTACGGTCGGCCCATTTGCGGACCGTTAGTCTGTTGGGCCATTTTCATAGCATCAGCAAATACGGCCTATTAACGGCCCGTTCTGGTCAGCCCATAAAACGTATGATTTCCATTAAAGGCCCATCTACGGCCCATTAAAGGCCCTTACAAGACCCATAAATGAGCCGGCGGCCCATGGATCCTACGAGATGTAGAAGGCCCATGGATCCTACGAGACGTAGAAGGCCCATGGATCCTACGAGACGTAGAAGGCCCATGGATCCGACGGCCCGTGAAGGGCCATGGTCGGGCGAATTGGCCCCCGTTTGAACGATATAGCATATTCAAAGAATTATCCTACTCAATACTATCACCTCTAAAAAGCCTACACTATTACAACAAAGAGATCAAGGCATAGAAAGGTAGAATAATCCTACACTATACAATAAAGAAATTACAGCCGATTATACCCACTGGGCATTATGGTTCGGCACAGGTGATAATAAAGCATACACAAACAACAAATTACATACACTGGGCAAATACAGCTCATACATCATGGACGTGCATCAACTTAACTCAAATTGAACTATAATCTCTTCAGAAAATAGGATTGGCCGGATTCAGATAGCACAAATTTCAGTCTGCAAAATCTCCAATTCCTTCATGGTTACCTCAGTGTCTTGTTTCATTTTTTGACTCCTGCATCTAATACCTGCATGTCCAGTCTCAACTTGTTGATTATACGTTGACAATCATGTACACGTTGTCTTGCCACCTCTAGTTGATGCTCGAGAACATCAGCACATTCCAATTCCAATTCATAATCATTCGGTAACAGCCATGCCGCACTGCTCGCAGATCTTTGTGTTGATGTCACTTCATCCTGAAATGTTTCTGTAAGTACACATGACTAGGGCAAAAATATAGTTACAACAGTGAAGCGAACAAGACACTATTTTGTACTACATGGCAAAACAGGACTAACAATAATGTTACATGTCACTTTCAAAAAAAATGTTACACGTCATGAAGCATAAGCAGGTGATATTTTAAAAATTATAAAAAATAGTCTGTGCAACCTGCATACAGAAATCCCTCTTAGCTCACCAGAGGAGCATGATGTTGGGGCTCAATCGAAAACACAGACAAGTTACAAATTTAGACAACATGTTGCGTATAAGTAAGCAAGCAGTTGGCCATTCTGTGCCTCAATTAAAGTCTTAGGGAGCATAATGAACAGCAGAGGGTTTCATACAAACATACTACAGCAGGCAAAACTATGCAATGATTAGCGTAGTATAAACTAGATTGTGAGCCTCATGCAATAATAGTTGGTTAATAGACTTCAAAGCTTCAGGCACACTTCGGCAGAGTAATTAAATGGTAAGGCCTTTAATTATGTCAACTAATAGTTATACAAGTACCGAACATCAGCATGATTATTTGGGCATCTCATTAACTGAGGACAAATAAAGCAATTGAAAAGAGAAAACTAACTATGCCTAAAACAAACAAGGAATTGAACTGTTGAGTTGCATACAGTGACTTACCTTAGCAGGTTGAAGAGGCTCAGCACAGCTCCTACTTCTCTTGCAAGGCTCCTTCCTAACATATTGTACTTGGAAATCCTCAATCTTATCACCCCCTCTGCAAGGTGACACAAACTAGTTACTCGTCTCCTTGAAAGATAAATATGCATACTTTCCAGTCTATGAACACAAAAGAATGAGATTATAACAAAACAACACCACATAATGAAACATGCCACATATCTTGCACTTGCACACAATGAAATGAGCATTTACTATGTCTGCACTATGTAAAAACTAGACATACCTTCGAACTGGATCTCCAGGTACTCTTGGAGAGCCTACTGTAGTGTACAACCAAACCTTTATGTCATCTATGAGTTAGACAAGGCCCCACTACAGCTGCCCTTAGTGTTTAAATCATTGACAATCTCTGTTAGAGTGTTATGTCAAGAACAGCAAGTAATCAAAGCAAACAGTCCTAGTATGGCTGGCTGATGCAAACAAGCAATTGAACAGATGTGTGAGCAAATCTTACATATGAAGAAAATAAGCAAAGAAGGAGGCTTAAAGACCATCACTTGACTGACCAGATTTAAGGGGCATTTAAACATCATGTGCAACGTATGAGGTAACATAAACATTGCATATTTCCAGATTCTACAATGGAATGCACATGTATTAGGTTATGCCATGTATGATGATGCCTAAATGTACAAATAGCAGGCAGGAGTGATTCATCATTGCACGCACAATTGAATTGCAGGTTAAGGGCCAGTTCGATTCTGCTTTTTCAGGGCATATTGTCAAAATAAGCCATAAAAGATGTAAAGAAGTCATTTTTGAGTTATGGGCTTGGGCTTAACTAATTTCGCTTTGGAGGGGGGTGTTTCGGGTAGAACCTCACTAAAAATTGAAGGGAAGGGGAATAGTGAAATGACTCTGTTGTCTGCCTATATTACACTCAAAATGCAACTGTTGACACCCGTGTCACACCTGACTCTCAAGTAAAAACAAACAGGCAAGCATTCATTGCCCTGCCCGCTTGCATCTCCTCTCCCCTTTCCACTATACGATGAATTGCTATGAGCTGCTTCTGCTGCTGCTATATGATGCATTGCTATGAGCTGCTCCTGCTGCTGCTATATGATAAATTGATATGAGCTACTACTGCTGTATGATGAGTTGCTATGAGCTGCTGCTATATGATGAATTGCTATGAGCTGCTGCTGCTATATAATGAGTTGCTACAAGCTGCTCCTGCTGCTGCTATATGATGAGTTGCTACAGGCTGCTCCTGCTGCTGCTATATGATGAATTGCTATGAGCTGCTCCTGCTGCTGCTATATGATGAATTGCTATCTTCTATATGATGAATTGCTATGAGCTGGTGCTGGTATATGATGAATTGCAGACTGATGCTGCTGCTGTATGATGAGTTGCTATGAGCTGCTGCTGCTGCTATATGATGCTTTCAGGTGGTGCTGCTATACGATAATAACCAGCCACTTGGACCATCGAATTTCAATAAATAATTGTTCTTCATTTAAATGTGGGTCTTGTGTTCTTCGTTTAAATTAGGCAATGGGATCTCTATGGAAAACATTGACCAAAGTAGATTGTGCCAAGTAGATGGTATCTTTGTATTTGCATTTTGAGCAAATAGTGATGGTCTGTTTTCCTATCATATTAATTACTGCACTGGGTTCAATTTGTGATGTTTGCAAGTCAAATTAATTTTCATATGGGCAGCAAAATGAAAAAAAATATAATGCAATCTAGACTTTCCACTGATCATACCAAAGATAAGCTGAAAATGCAATGAAAATAACTGGTTGACTTATTACATGGAGCTTATATTCACAAGTGCTTATTTTCTTAGGATAACTTGTAATAACTGTCCCTAAGAAACTTGGCTAATAGAACTGGCATACAAATAACATGTCACGATGATTGCAATGGAGGAGTGACGTACCATGGCACACTGTATAGGCTCACCACTACCTCTCCTTTTTTTGCGATGTTCCATGAAATTGCCACATACATCTTGTACTTTTTCATTGTGTAACCCTATCTGCAAGTTGACACGGCTAATTTCAGACATCTCTACATGATACGACATTGCATATCCCTTGCGCATATTTAAACCACCAATTAACGATTGTGTGCGTATCATAAACTAGCTGTGACTCTGTATGCTAGACTAGCAGGCACTCTAAAGGAGCCTAATGTAGTGCACTGGAATTCCTACATGCCACCTACGATTTTGTGTAATGTACTGCCCCTGTTCCTAAATATATATCTTTGTAGAAATTCCAGTATGGACCACATACAGATGTATATAGGTGCATTTTCGAGTGTAGATTTACTCATTTTGTTCCATATGTAGCCTATAGTGGAATCTCTAGAAAGACTTATATTTAGGAACGGAGGTACGAGGTAGTATCATGTATGACATCTACATATCTAATTTAGCAGCCAGTAGTAGAAATCATTGTCTGCACAAAGGGATTACTGGTCGAAAATCCTAGCAAAGCACGCTGGCAGGCACAGAACAATACAAGATAGAGAGACACGCTTACAAGATCATAGCAATGCCTCAGTCCAGGATCTTGGTTGGCCAAGCTGTTAGATCCAGAAGAAACATCGTCCTTGTAGTTTTTGCCAGCTGCATAACAGGTAACAGCGACCGGTTAGTATATTTGAAGTACATCGGGCAGGTGATGCTGGACGGGTTTAAAGGTGACAAGTACCTAGGCCGTGGCGGGTGCTTGGCATCTCTCCAGACTGTGGGAATTAGGTTAGAAACGTCGAGGGTGATGACGCTGCGCTGGCTGTCGTGGTCCGGTAAGGAGATCTAGAACCGTCGAGTAGGGTGTTTGTGGAGCGGCTCCGGTAGGGTGGACTATGGTGTGGGCGAAGCGGATCTATGGCCGTGGACGAGGGCGTAGGTGAAGCTGCTCCGGTGGTTGGGTTAAGGATGGTGTCAATGATGCAGATCTGCGGCCGTGGACGGGGCGTCAGAAGCTGCTCCGGTGGTTGGGTTAAGGGTGGTGTCGACGATGCGGATCTGCAGCCATGGATGGGGCGTCAGAAGCTGCTCCGGTAGGTTGGATGAGGGTGCGAGGAAGCGGATATGAGGCCATGGACTTGTGAGTTGGCAAAGCGGCTCCGGTAGGGTTGAGATTGATATAGGCGAAGCTACTCCGGTAGGGTTGAGGAAGGTGTCGGCGAAGCAGCTCCGGTAGGGTTGAGGAAGGTGTCGACGAAGAGGATCAGAGGCCGTCGACGGGGGCGTCGATGGGGCGGCTCCGGGGGTGTGGACGAAGCGTCTCCGGTGGGGAGTACGAATGAGTCGCTGTAGATCCGCGGCGGTTGACGAGAGTACCGGCGAAGCAGATCCGACGCCGTGGACAAGGCCGACACTGAATGGGTTGTGGTACAGTGGTGGATGAGTAGTCTACTTGTTTCTAGGGGAGGTGGGAGGGGTAGATGCGGCCGCAGAAGCAGATCCGGCGAGGTGGACACCGCTGGCAGTGAATGGGCTATGGTACGCCGGTGGATGAGCAGTCTAGGGTTTCGAGAGGGGAGGGGAGAAAGGGCGATGAAGTACGGACGGCATGATGTAAGATGCTCTGGTGTTGTGGAGTTAGTCATTTTTGCGGGAGGGGGAGAGGAAATGGGGGTGCCGTGTAGTGGGGGAACCGGAAGTTACCAAAGCAGCCCCGACCTATCATGTAGATGAGGGCGGTATTGTAACTATTGGTCTCCGTGCACCAAGGACAAAAGGGGGATTTCGCATGCTTAAGTCTAAGGTGGCGGAAATTTTAGAAGGAGGCGGGAGATTTTGCCGCCCGCGGGATCGTTCGTATCTAGTTTCAACTAATTTTGGACCGTGCTAGCGGGAAGGTCATGCTAGACCGTGTACATGGGGCACGCGTCAGCAGTTAATAACTGGTGTGAAGTCCACCCTAGAAAAAAGACAATAACTCGGGATGATGCGCCGATAACTTGGACGTTCACACGGACGCGGCCAATCGTACGGGTGTAGTGGCGCGTTCAAAAAAAAGGGATCAAGCACTCAGCCTATGTATTTCTCGTGTAAATAGATAATTTAGTGCCATTGGTTATTTACTTTAAACATAATGCATTGATGTGTTAGTGTAGAGGCGCACAAAAAGAAATTGATATTGTAGTCAGCTACTTAAAAGTGTTACCTCATATGATTACATAGCCTCCATTTCATAAATTGCGTACCCGTTGAATTCATATATGAATATTACATATATTACTTCAAAACAGAAACTTAAATCATCCAAGACTAATGAATTTGAATGCAAGAGTAACAATGGTGCATGTTCATGATAGCTACATTGGTTGTTTGATCACTGTAACTTTGGCATGCACAACTAAAAAGGCTTATTTAAATAGAAAAAAATGTGATATGTGAGTGTCCAATCTTTATAGCGTTGAATCGATATTGTACCTTTGGCCACGATACGAAGTAGATATTGACTTATGTTCAAGCGATGCACGTCCACGGTCGCTCGATAGTGATACGTGAATGAATTGTGCAATCTCTCTCACACGCATACATATCTCATTTCTCTGTGGGCATCGGAATCACACACGCGCACTTCGTGTATTTCTCTCCCTCCATCAGGGTTAAATTCGTCTTTCTACCCCGTCCTACAAGTGTCTCACATAGAAACACACACGCTCTCTATGTCTAACACGCCCACCCCTTTAATTCCGCCCACCCACAGCCACTAATGTCTCTCACACATATGCTATCTACCTATCCCTTAATATAGCTAGATATGTGTCACACAAACTTCTTCTCCCTACTAGCAAGATGCCCATGCGTTGCACGGAACATCAAGATGCATTTGTATGAGAAGTTTATCTTGTGGGAGAAAAGGATGAACGAGGGAATGCCTTATTTGCAAATGCGGAGAGGGGTGTGGGTATCTTTTTGCAAAATTGCCATAGTTTCCTTCCTGTCCGTCGGATATAAACTGGATGGCCTATATTGCAGGATGGCAGGAACACCATCATCACCAACTCTGTTTTTTATAAGAGTAGAGATATGTGAGTGTCACTGCCCCCCTCCCCACACACCCACACTTCCCAACATCGAAGGAGTAGGGTGACACCTTGATCTTGATACTAATCTATCGATTGGCTTCTCTCTCAAACATACACACACACACACTACCCGGCACCGAAGGAGCTAGTAGGGTGGCACATCGATCTTGATAATAATCTATCTACTCCTCTTTCAAAACACACACACACACACTCGCTAGTTGTGCCTTTGTGCCTACCGCGCACACTCTCGATACGTCTTTCTCTCCCCCCCAACAATGACAGCAGAAGGGTGACAACTCGATCTGGTCATAATCTGTCAATTGGTTTCTCTCTCAAACATTGTGTCCCGGTGCCTCGCTTGGTAGCCCCCTTGATAAGTAGACTTCTCGCGCGCGCACAGCTGTAGTGACGATGACGCTGAACCCAGTGTGCCTTGTTTTTACCGGCCTCATGTGATAGTTTTCACCCTGTTTTCTGTTAATTAACAAGGCAACCTTTTCTTTGTTACTACTAGTGAATCTGAAATCACTCGGGGCAGACATAAAATATATCACTTCAACCCAATTATCGCAGCAATTATTTTAAAAGAAATAAGCTTGTTGCCCGTGCGTTGCACGGAACATCAAGATGCATTTGTATGAGTAGTTTATCTTGTGAGAGAAAATGTTGAACGAGGGAAGGCCTTATTTGCGAACGTGGAGAGACGTGTGGGTATATTTTTGCAAAATTGCCATAGTTTCTTTCCTATCCGTTAGATATAAATCTGACGGCCTATATTGCAGGATGGCACGCACACCATCATCACCAACTCTGTTTTCTACTCCCTCCGTCTGAAAATACTTGTCATCAAAATGGATAAAAGGAGATGTATCTAAAACTAAAATACGTCTAGATACATTTCCTTTTATCCATTTTGATGACAAGTATTTCCGGACGGAGGGAGTATTTGTCTTTTTAGAGATTACAACAAGTGACTATGACCGGACCTTACCAACATACTCAAAAAAGTAGTCCATAATTTTGATGTTACCCTCTTTTCTTGGCGGTGCAGTGCCATCTGGATACCTCATAAATAAATAAAGTACTACATGATACTAATATATGATACATGGCGTAGGAGTACTAAGTATTATTAATACAGTTTTGTTAGAACTCATCTAGATGAGATATAATTTGGTCTCATTCATCTTTTATAGCCATTGGATGTGATGCTATATAAGATGCGTGTGTGCTGACGTGGGTTGTATTTGTTCTTGTGCAACGAACTGACCACTGCATGTCATGTTTGATAGTCTCAAGTCATTAAAAGCATACAAGCCCCACATCTCTTCTTGGTTGATTCCTCTATTTATGTCAAAAAATAAGAAACAACGTGAGAGTTAATGCACCACGCCTATGTGTTTACTATTTCGTTTTCGTAAGATGACTTAATACTCACCTAGACGGAGGGAGTATTCAATTTGATAGCGGGCGGCGCAGTTCCCGATACGGCTTTAATGCAGACGAGGGAGGGAGTAGCGGTTCCCGATATGTTGAACGGCCAATGCATCCTTCTTCAATTAATGCATGAGGGAAGTAATGGGAGGAGGTCCGGGAAAAGAGGCTGCACGATGTGAGTGCAACACAGTTTTGCCCTCATTGCCCTCATATAAAGGCGCCCCTCCATTCCAATGCATCTACCACATCGTACGCACCTAAGCATTTGCCTAAGGACCTACACTAAGTGCAAAAGAGCTCACTCCAGACCCATGGCGGCGATGCTCGTGAGCGGCCAGCGGCTGCGCCAGATGGTCCATGACGCCGGCCTGCGGCATGGCGCCGAGGATCGTCTCCAGATGGTGTTGGAGTCCGGCTGGTGGATGGTCGCCTTCGACGCCAACTACGACTCTCTGATGGACCAGATGATCGTTGCCACCAGCAACAAGTTCACCATCCTCAAGAAGCTCGCGGACGACATCGCCGTACTCCTCCAGCCCACGCGCCCGGGCTCCTCATTGCCTGCCACCCTAATCGGCCTCCATGGCCGGAACCTCTTTCAAGCACTGGTGGCCCTGCGACTGCCCGTCGACGCCACGAAGAATGTCCACCTGGAGGTCGCGCTCGCTGCGAGGCGCCTCGCCCTGCAAGAATTTGTCGACCTACACATCCACATGTACGAGGAAATCGTGTACATAGGTATCTACAAGGCCAGTGAGGACGCTACGACATTGGCCTTCCTCAACCGGCTGGAAGCCTTGGATGCCTTTGCTGAGAAGCACCTCGACCTCGCCACAAAAGCCGCCGCTCCTTAGCTGCCAGTCGGTGGCCCGGCGCACTAAGTTGAGGAGGAGGAGGCCGTACATTCGTGCATCCATCTTTCTTCTTGCCTTCTATAACCACCACTGCGATCGCATCATCATGGCCTTAATTCTGTGATGTTGCATTCTCGTTCCAGTCAATACCGACATGTGCGATCCCTTTGCTTAATTATATGCATCACTGTAACTAGTACTCCATCCGTCAATTTATAAGTTGTGCTTACCTTTTCCATCAACTTCGTGCAACGCGCGGGCATCTTGCTAGAAACACTAGAATATGTCTATATAATCAGTATGTGATAGTACATTTGAAATCTCAAAAAAGACAAATATTTAGGTACGGAGGGAGTAATATATTAGGAGTATATCAAAACAATAGTGATTTCTTTCTAATTTGTGAACAAATACTACTATTCTACTAGTTTGGATCCATCGCAACGCACGAGCACATTGCTGGTAAAAGGAAAAGGCCTGCCGCGTTCGTGTCGCACCCCCACATGCCCGGGAATCGGGAGTACAACACGGCCCGTCCGGCACGACACATGGCTTAGGGATGGCGTGTTTCCTAGCATTTTCACTTTCATGTGGGACCGCCGTTGAGCAAACCGACACCCCTTCCGCCGCCGGGTTGGAAAAAAGAAACGAGGGGAAGACATAGTTGTAGCACGGAAGCCAAGAAATTTGGTGTCAGACGGGGCTCGTTGATAGAGTAGGAGCATTCCGTACTAATACTACTCCTACTAGTACCAAGTTTGTACTCCTAATACTATATTACTAGTACTGCCATTATATAATTAGTAGGTACATGCACGGCACAACATCGTAGGAACAAAAAACGGGAAGATTTTGTTTTGGGTGATTTATCTATTTTTTCAATCAACGTAGTATGAATAATATGATGTGGGGGGCACCCATGAAGCTTATGTGGCTTGGTTGCATGGCTATGGAAGGTTAGAGAAAAATAAATAGATAATGTGTTTAGAGTGCACTCCACTAAATAGATATATATCCTTTGGATCCATTGCAACGGACCGGCACATCTATATCTATACCCCCTATATAGTGTGTGAAAAACTTTGAAAGTTGGTCGTTGGATGAAGCCAATCCGACGGTACAAAGATGGCAAATCCGAGCACTACTGGCCGTTGGATATCATCCACTAGATTCTGCCACATGTATAATCTAGAAGACTCCATGGTTGAACTTAATTCATGACTAAGTGCCTCTTTGATTCATAGGATTGCAGAAACACAAGAATAGGAAAAAAGTAGGATTGGAATGGCATGTTCATTGGATCCCTATAGGATTTGAGTTTGTTTGATTGTGTCACATGAAAAACAAAGGATTTATTTCAAGAGGTTGGAGTGCATGTTAGAATTCCTGTGAAACGTAGTACAAAAGAATCCTTAGGAAAATATTCTACATGATTCAATCCTACGAATCAAACGACCAACGTAGGAAAAATTCCTAAGGATTCTAATCCTTCAAAGATCCTATGAAAATCCTTTGAATCAGATAGACCCTAACTTTGCCACAACTAAGCTTAGGCAAAGTTATTAGTTCTTCAAAACGAGAGAAACAAGTTGGCAAGCCTAAGGGAATCTTGCCACACTTTTTGTGTGTATGTCATGTGGGGCCTTAGTGTGGCTTGCCTAAGGTGTGGCTTGAATCAAACACTCGCGTAAGTTAATCAAACTTGCCTAACCTTACATTCCACCAGATTTTGCCACATTTTAGAATCCAGAAAGCTCCACATGTAGAAGCATAATGCACAAACCACCAGAATCTCATGCGTGCAATGCACGTGTACCTTACTAGTACTAGTTGGTAGTAGTAAGAAACAAATTCCAGTTTTGGCATGAGCTCGTACTGCGGGAGCACCACAAGGCCTGCCGCAGGAGTTACATTTCCCTCTCGGGGCCCACGGGACTGAACTTCAGTGGCTTAGTGGTAGAAACAAGAAACGTGATGGTCGCCGTGGTTCAACTTCCATGGACAAGCTGTCATGTCTGCTGACACATGTATATCAAAACTAGAGTGTTTATATTTCAAGCACGTGAACAAGTATTATTCTACTACTTTGGATCCATTGCAACGCACGGGCCAGCACATTGGTAGTAGTAGTGTCCATCTCTATCTCTAGAGGCCTTCTCTCGTTCATCTTTTTCTCTCACAAGATAAACTACTCATACAAATGCATCTTGATGTTCCATGGAACGCACGAGGATGTTTCCTTGGGGGTCTCTCCAGCACGGCGTGGCCGTAGTTGCAAGTTGACGCCCCTTGAGATGCCGACGTTGAGGGGCACTCGGATTTCCTCCGATGAGCAGGTAAGATGAGTTTAATCACGTAGTAAATGCATTCTAAAGACTACTTCCGTGTCCATTTCCTAATTCTCCCCTTGCCCACTGTTTCACAGGTTAGGCTTGGCGCGAGTGGAGATTGGCTTGCATATGTACGGGAGGGTACCAACATCAATTTGCACAACATTTACAATGGTGAAACCATTCCCGTAGAACCTTTGTCCAACATTGGGATCAGCCATGCCAACGGGCCACCGCATGAATTG
Source organism: Triticum dicoccoides (assembly GCF_002162155.2). NCBI lineage: Eukaryota > Viridiplantae > Streptophyta > Magnoliopsida > Poales > Poaceae > Triticum > Triticum dicoccoides. The sequence continues at coordinate 606,830,021 of NC_041390.1, forward strand.
GTACGATGGAACCACGGTGAGATTGAATAAGATAGCACGAACCTTGCACATGGCGGTCAAAGGCGGACCATGCTGTATGCGGCCGATTTGTTGCCCTACGAGTAGGAAGACGATGTGCTCCTTTCTAACCGCATCTGCACGGTGACAAACCAGGGGACTTATTTTGTATGGGACACATCCTACGATATACACCCTCTCTCCCAATTTATTTGTTTTGAATCTTTTCATTTTATAAGTTTCAAATTCAAATTTAGAGCTCCCCATCACATGTTGAGATTACAATGTCCATTAAATCGTTGCGTGCATGTATAGTAAAGAAACAAATCTCGAGTTTGGCACGAGTTCGTGCTGCGGGAGCACCACAAGCCCTGGTGCAGGAGTTACATTTCCCTCTCAGGGCCGTCGAGATTGAGCTTCAGCGCCTTACTACACCTACCTTTGAGTCAATAACATGTGGACCCGATAGGTGACTGGTCCACATGTAATGCTCCCATAGCCAGAGGGGCAGTGGTGCCAAGAGGGGTGAGCCGCAGGTCGGCGGACGTGTGGTTTCATGGGTTCGAGCGGCGTCGTGGGAATCGCGGGTGGCTGTGGTAGAAACTTGATGCTCGCCGCATTTTAGGTGGCCCACATGTCATGCACACGAAGACAGAGGGGCGGTGCGGCCGAGAGGGGTGAGGCGCATGTCGGGGGGCGCGTGGTGCCGTAGGTTGGAGAGGCGTCGGGGAATCGCGAGATGAAACGTGATGGTCGCCGTAGTTGAACTTCCATGGACAAGTTGTCATGTCTACGGACACATGCACTGCATACCGATCACTTGAAGGAGTAGTAGAGAAAGCTATATATGCGGATAAATAGTTCTTTATAGTCAAGCGGACCCACGCTACTATTCTGTTCCAAAGACATGCACACCATTGAAATAGTCCATCTATATCAATATACACCGAGAGGGAATAATTTGTTTTACAAGTGAGGAAATAGTTCATCCATCCATAATGCCCTCCTGCCGGTGCAGCCTTTTCTCCTTCTTCTTCTTCTTGTTCTCATTCTCTGTGGGAGACGGCTTCGCAACAAGCTCTTTGGACCTTGCAGCTATCTCGAAACTCACACGGGCATCGAGGGCGGCATATTTTATCCGCTCATACGTCAAGGGATAATTCTCCCATCCAGACAACCTTAATGCCACCATCTCGTCACCCTTCTGAAGATTTGTACCGAGCACAAAATTTGCTACGTCGAATAGGGATGGTGTCTGTTTATCACAAACTTCTACAGGAATTTTGATTCTGGTTTGTAGGTCAGCGATGCTATTCAAATCAAGCTTGTACGGCTCCAGCTTCTGTTTGTCCCCTTCGATGGCTGCCCCACAGAAGTATACGTCCTCCCGAGACAAGAAATCGTGAAGCTCACCTGGTATGGAGGGCGAGTGTATGATGTGGTACACCAAAACATCATCTTCGAAGCACAACTGAAGGACGGCGGCACGTTGGATCTTCCCAGGGGCACGCTCCGTGTACTCTTCGTCGAGACCGATGACCCTCGTCTCTACCTTTTCGAGGGAGTTGGATACATTGTTGATCCACTGCCAAACAACCCTTGGGTGGACGGTGACGGTGGCAACTATGCGCATCGAGCCTTCCACAAGGACATGTTGGACGCTAAAAACCTGCATCTCGATCTCTATCGCCATTTGGAACCGCTGGAACGGAGGGCTATGTTTGGACAATTAGGATTAGATGGCTAGTCTAACTGAAGTAGTAGATGATTATTTAAAGAGGTTAAAACAATGTGAACGCAGTGGGGTTTGGATGCAAATGAAGATGAAGGGGAGGTGAAGAAGCCGAGGAGAATCGGTTCCCGATGGAGAAGTAAATGGGAGAAGTGGCGTGCAGGAAGTTGATTAGACGGCTAGATAGACTAAACGAAAAGGCTATGCGGGTAGACTAATGAGTCGTACCTGTTCGTGTACGTGCCCATCCTGGGACCTATGCAAACAGATAAAAAATGTGTCGTAGTTTTTTTTTTGAGCGCGTGAGTGGGAGACACAACATTCTCTGGTTAAGGAATACTCCCTCCGTTTAGGTGAGTATAAGTCACCTTATGAAAATCAGGTTTTCCCAAAACCTTTAGGCGTGGAGCATTAACTTCCAGCTCGATCCCCTCCTAGCCTCGTTAGCCAACATTCTCTTCCTCTGCTGCCGCGTTCGACCTTTCCATTTTTCCTCTTCTCAAGTGTGGAACGATCTGCATGTTGTCCTTGATGCACCAGAACGACCACTGCATGCATCGCGGCAGAGCGTTGATTGGGCATGCACGAGAATTTGGTTCTTCTCACAATATGGATGATACCCAAACGATGAAGTGAACAGGCATGCTAGCACGGGAGACCTATTTATGCTATACAATACTGGAGTACTCATGTACCTACTGGTAGTAGTAGTAGTAGTACAACTATGGTACACTTGATGGTCAAAATACTATTCATCCGGTCCTCACAGTGAAGTGACAACACCCTGCGCCTGACACTAGTCCAGGCGGCGTGTTCGGGTTACCAAAGTTAGCCTCACCCTGTGCACAGTGTAGTCTGTCACCGCCATTGTACAGCACATTGGCGCCTCGCCTCGTCTCCCTCTCCGCTCCCATAGCACCACTCCATCTTTATCTCCTTCTCCATCTCCATCTCACTGTGCCCCCGTGTACCTCGCCTCACTCACCTCCCCTAGTACCACTATTCCCTCGCTAACCGCTCCAGCACCGACATCCTTCTCCCCCGTAAGTCAAGCCCCCTTCCAAACTCCACCATGGCTGAACGCGAACCACGCAGCATCCATATGAGCCGCGATTGGAGCAATCTCCCAGTGACATCCTCGACCTCTGTTGTTCGTGTATGGATATGTTGAGCGCCCTGCGGCTGGCTGCATGCTCGAGGGACATGCACACTGCCATCGTCTAAGCGAGGCCTAAGCTTTTCAAGACACCCTGCTTGCTGCTATCTGGTCTTGCGAGATTGGCTCACCATGATACGGAGGCGTGCATGATGCCCCTCGACTTCAATCCGATCTCCATTAGCCGAAACTTCTTTGCAGGTATGTAGTGGGTCGCTGTACATCATTTTCCTCGACATCGATCCGATCACCATCACCCGAAACTTCTTGGCAGGTATGTACTGGGTCGGCATGAACTCCCAATGGATGGATGCCTTCAGAGAAGACGGTGAAAAGTTGGTGCTCGTGAACTTCCAGACCTCCCATGAGATTATCCTTCCTCCGTTGGATTATATAGAGTATTACCATCGCGGTCCAAGTCATCTAGATTACTACGTCAGTTGGACGGACCTTCTTTTGCAGAAGATTGTAATCTGCCAAGTGCCCACACGACATATGAATTACGCAGACTTCAAGCTAATTGCCTTGTTCGACCGTGGACTCGCCTATCTTTATGCCGATGCCTTCTTTAGCTGGAGACAACTCGGCTCGCAGTGGATCATCGTCAAAGCTGATACACACTTCTGTGATGCTATTGAACACAATGACATCATCTACGCGATCGACAAAGCAAATGGCACCACGTATTGCTGGGACAGCGCGTGTAAGTTGTTTCCTCTCATGTTAATGATGACGCCATGACACTGTTTGAACTTTTTGTGATGATTGGCATATCTCTGTTTGAGCAGAATTTGAGTAGAACTATGGCAATGTATTAGAGACGCCGTAAATCAGCTATATTTGGAATGAGTTAATTCATGCGATTGTGACCATGTCATTACAGCCAATTTGTACCCTGAATAATCAAACGGTTAGGAATGTAGGGATATTATCCTTATTTTATAGTAATCTATATACTACTACTAAATATGAGTGTGTATCAATGGCCATGTTAGTTTCCTCATTTTCATGATGTAGAAACATGCACCACACTGTTGGTTTCATCTAACCATACATTAGGGAAGTAAATGTGCATATGGAGAACTCTATATTTGGAAGTAGTGAAATCCTGCAATGCTTACCATGTGTGCATACCTATATTCGCCCTTTAGCAATCAATGGCTAGAATAATATCCTCACAAAAATTTTGCCCACAGAACACGAGTATATAACAATGCATGGTCTGTTAGTTACCTTGAAGAATTTGTTTGTGAGGACAGAACATGATTACATAACATGCATGACATGGTAGTTCCCTGTGAAGAATCGATTGCGAGATAACATGAGTATAACCATGCATGGCACTTCTATATTTTCGAACCCAATATACATTTCTCTGTATTTTCCTCCTAGTTCCAACAGGTACATATCAATGTTGTTTCTTGCATTATCCTACTCAAACTCTGAACAATGCTGATCTTACATTAACAATGCCTGTCCTTTTTGATATGATGCAGTGTCCCTATAGTTACTGCCCTTTGTAATCACACCACCTTTGCCAAAAACAGGGAAGCACAACTGGTTCCTCGCTCGATCAGACGACGGCAAAAGACTGATGATCACTCGGACACATGAGCCAGAAAAGTTATATTGCAAAAACCCCACTGTATACAAGCACCGTGTAATACGTGAGTATCCGGACAGTGGCTATTACGTCTATGAGCAGGATACCAGCTTGTTGGGGCCTTTAGGATTTTTTAGTTGGAGGCGGGTAAACAGCCTTGGTTCACACTCTCTGTTTCTCGGACTCAATTATCCGATTAACCAGGAGATCACCGTTGGCAAGGACCTTGATGGCAGAGAGGCTCTGTTTGCTATGGAAAACTGTGTCTACACGGTGAGCCCTAGGTGTTCGGGAGCAAACTCCCCTGATTGTCAACGATACAGCCTGCAGCCAAAAGAAGGTGAGGATGACAAAGGCATCCGGATTAACTTTGATCCTTGGATGTCTCAATTATGACAGGCAGTGATGTGGTTCGAGCCTTCAGGTTGATAGGTAATTGGGCTGTTGCATCGAAAGAGTGGAGTACTGGTGTCTCCGGATCACTAGTCGCTGAAGCGGGGCTGCAAATTATGATGGTGTTGGATCATCTCTTCAAATGACTTTGTTGTCTTTGCTGCTGGTTCTATATGGGTAGTTCTTTGTTTTGTTATGCATATTCCTTGTCATTTGGTCATCCTCGTCTATGTCACTCTTACTATGTAATAGTTGCTTCTGTTTAGAATGTCATTCTCGTCTGGATTACGAGAGTCTGAGCGCTGCAGATGGGTGCATTTTGGTGGTGTAGAAAGACTTCTTATGAACCATCATGTCTTGCTGTTTATGTCAGTAGTAGTCACTAGTCAGTGTTTGAATGTTGTATATATCGTTGTTTTAAACTATTTATTGTCTTGAACTACTGGTGGGCTAAATGAGGGCAGCACCATTCTCCAGTGTTCAGAGTATATCTCCTTTTTTCAAATTATATAATTTGAGCTCAGTGTCTTTTTGATGATGTACACTTGTTTGGACCAGTGAGGTGTCGTTGAATATGGGCCGAGTAGTAACGCGATGCCAAACAGGTCAATTATGATTCTCAGGCCGGGCTCTCAAAAGATCCTGAAAAAAGGCCGGGCTCTCCAAAAAAGAATGAATAAGGACTCTTAGGCCGACATGTGGGCGCCACCGGTGTTTTCGTGCGCTTGCGCGCCGAGAGCATATTGGCGCGTGCTCAAAATTCATGCTACCTTTTCATCCGCAGTCTCCCGCCCCTCCCCCACCTCTGGAATCTCGATTCCTACTCTAGTTCCCCCAAATCCCCCTCCTGTACTCCCTGTACTCAAGCGCACTATCATGTCGCCGGTCAACGCGGATCTCCGAGCCGGAGATCCTGAGGTCCGTCCTGCCTTCGGTCGCTGTGTGTTGTCGCTCAACAGTGGCATGGAAGCGCTTGACGACCAGTTTGTCGGTAAAGTGCTGATGGTAACCATCAATAGCGACCGGCCTCCCATCTCGCCGGATGACCTTGTCAAAGCTCTTGGCATTGCGCACGGCATCCAAATAAGTGACTTACTCGTCGAAGTCTATCCTCCACCGGCTAATTTCTTCATCAGGTTCCGGACAACTTTTGACTGCAGTCGTGTGTTCGAATCTTCCCGGCGTTTGTTCTGGGATGGCGCGTTGGTCAGCTTTGATCGGTGGCACCCAGGATGGGGCTCGGTGCCCTATGAGCTTGAGTTTTTAACAAAGCTTACCTTCCACGGCATGCCTCGATGTGCTTGGAACAGCGAGTCCATGAACGAGCTTATCAACGACCTTGGAGGTGAGCTCGTAAGTATGTTTGTTCCTCCAGACAGCTGGGCTCTGACAGTTATGGCATGGATGAAGAAGCCGTCCACCATACCGAAGGTGATTGGTGTTGAGATACCGGTGCAGGAACTGGGGTTGTACTATTCGTCGCCACCAAGGCCGCCGCGGACCACGTTAGGGATGTACCTGTATCGAGTGTTCGTGCATGTCGAAGAAGTGGTCAATCCATCAATCGAAGTCCTGCCACCGCCGCTGGTGCCAGGGTCCGTCGACGACGTCCATTACAGGAGTCAATGTCAGACTTTCCCCTTGTTGCTCGGAACGATGGATGGCACAGGGCCTACTCCATCGCGCGGCGGAGGCCACTGCTTCTTTGGGAGAAGAGGCAGGGCTGGCTGCCTGGATGTGCTCTAATTTGAGGTAACAACTGAATCTTGTCAGATACTAGTTAAATCCGAGCTATGGGTGTGAAGCACTGATATGCCAGTACATTTGATTGTGACCTGTTCTAATTTTGTACCTGAACTTTTTTTAGAAAGGGTTGTACGTCAACTTAATATGCTAGGAGGACTTATTGTGTTGTCTGTCTATTTTCTTTGCACGACATTCAAGATATTTCCCCGTCATTGATAAAGACGATGAACCGTTATGTACGACTTCGTTGGTTTCAACATAGCCCTTCTCGTAGCGATCCACTGCTTCCATCCTGATTGTGCCGCCTGCGTGAAATTTTTGTATGCAAGTTCAGTGTGCTATGATGTTCTATATGATTGTGTCAACTATATAAGTTTTTACTGAGCATCAGCAATTCATATGGCTGAAAGATGTATTTACGAGCATCGGCCGATGGCTCTCTCTATCTCTCTCTCTCTCTCAATCCCTCTCTCAACACACACACACGCACAACTGGGACCCGCTGAATTATTTATTTGCTCGTGACAGCTTTTAATTAGGTTCCACTCTAATCTAACTTTTTTCTTAAGTTATTAATTGAGCTCAGTGACTTCAAAAAGTTGTACAGAAGCCTTGTTTGGGCCTTTCCGGCGTCGCTGAATGTGGGCTGAATAACCATGTTAGGTTGTACTGTACTACACGAGGCTTTTTCCCTATTTTTTCTTAAATAATACATTTTTTTATTAATTTTCATAAATATTACGCCGGGTAATTTTTTTTCCAAAAATAATACATCGTCCGCCCGCTGCAGGCCGACTGGGCCTAGTCGGCCCATAGCAGGCCGATTGGATTCCAGTCGGCCTACAGCTGGCCGACTGGCCCCTGTCGGCCCACTGTGGGCTGACTGGAGCTAATTGGCTCGCTGTGGGCTAATTGTTTTTTTGCAAAAGTGTTAATCATGTATTTAAAAATATGTGTATTGTGACCTCCTTCGCTCGCCGTGGGCCCACTGTTGACTAAAAAATATGTTTTAAAAAGTGTTAATCATGTATTTAAAAATTGTTAAATGTGTGTATAAAAAATGTTCCTTATATATACAATTTTTTTAATGTGTGTATAAAAAATAGTTTTTTTTCAACATCAGCAATGCAACTGGGCCGACAGTTGTACATAATATCCGGATCAACTGGACAGTTACTATGCACCAACACGTAATTAGTTTGAAAAATATATTATTTTTGGAATTTGATAATTTTAATTTCATTACTTGTTGCGCGCGCAATATTTCGTTGGATTTTAACGTAATACAACTTTATTTTAAAATTATATTTAACCTGATTAGAAATTTCGGATACAAATATTTTGGATCCCATCAAAATGTGGGAATTTTTTTTGAATTCTGATTTGAGCGGTTGTTTGAAATTATTAATCGCTGTCCTAGCTAGAAGTTGGGTTGTACTTTTAACAAACTGTAAATGGGCTGTAGTAAATTCCATTAGAATTAAAAATTGGGTTGTACATTCTTACAAATCGCAAATGGGCTATATGTTCTCTACCAAATCCGAGCTGTGGGCCTACTAAGTTAACGCGTACCAAGGGCTTTGTCAACTTAGTCAATATAAACGATTCTAGTTGCAGTGATCGTACGATGTCCATCCAACGGCCGAAGTGCTTCTTCAACCTCTGGTATTCTTGCTCCAGCCGCCCAAAGCAGCGCCGGTCGTGTCGCGTGCCCCTGCCTCCCGTGGCCGGTCGTGATGCCGCGGAGGCCTCACCGCCCCGTACTACTCCCACCGCTGGCCAGACTATCCCTCTACTCACCCACACCCCCTGTTATTCTGCGGCGACGACAGCCTCACACCGCAGCCGAACCAGTGAACCCTCGTATTCCTTTCTGCGCGGGCTTCCACTGCTGCGTCTTCCCCGGCTCCGCGTCGTCCCCTTCCTAGGTCTCGCCGTCGTCCAGACCACTGCCCTGGTGCTCTCGGCGCGGCGTGGTCAACGTGGTCAACGACCGACTTCCATCGGAAGAGTACTTGATACGTCTCCGTCGTATCTATAATTTTTGATTGTTCCATGCCAATATTATTCAACTTTCATATACTTTTTGGCAACTTTTTATATTATTTTTGGCACTAACATATTGATCCAGTGCCCAGTGTCAGTTCCTGTCTGTTGCATGTTTTTGGTTTCGCAGAATATCCATATCAAACGGAGTCCAAACGGGATAAAAATGGAAGGAGCTTATTTTTGGAAAATATGGAAGGAAAATCAACGCGAACCAGTGCCCGAGGTGGTCACGAGGCAGGGGGCGCGCCTGCCCCCCTGGGCGCGCCCCCTACCCTCGTGAGCCCACCGTAAGGCGGTTGACGCTCTTCTTTTGCTGCAAGAAGGCTAATATTCGGAAAAAAATCACGGCGAAGGATTCAGGCCAATCGGGGTTACGGATCTCCATATATACACGAAATGGTGAAACAGAGCCAGAGAGAACGCAAAACCAGAGAGAAACAGAGAGATAGATCCAATCTCGGAGGGGCTCTCGCCCCTCCCACGCCATGGGAGCCAAGGACCAGAGGGGAAACCCTTCTCCCATCTAGGGAGGAGGTCAAGGAGGAAGAAGAAGAAGGGGGGCCCTCTCCCCCTTGCTTCCGGTGGCGCCGGAGCGCTGCCGGGGCCATCATCATCACCGCCATCTTCACCAACAACTTCACCGCCATCATCACCAACTCTTCCCCCCTCTATGCAGCGGTGTAACCTCTCTCTTACCCGTTGTAATCTCTACTTAAACATGGTGCTCAACGCTATATATTATTTCCCAATGATGTATGGCTATCCTATGATGTTTGAGTAGATCTATTTTGTCCTAATGGCTATTTGCTGATCAAGATTGGTTTGAGTTGTATGTTTTATTATTGGTGCTGTCCTATGGTGCTCTCCGTGTCGCACAAGCGTGAGGGATTCCTGATGTAGGGTTTGCAATATGTTCATCATTTGCTTATGGTGGGTGGCGTGAGTGATAGAAGCACAGACCCGAGTAAGTAGGTTGTTTGCTTATGGGATAAAGGGGACTTCATACTTTAATGCTATGGTTGTGTTTTACCTTAATGAATGTTTAGTAGTTGCGGATGCTTGCTAGAGTTCCAATTATGTTAGCTTATGCCTCTCCCTCAAATAAAATTGCAATAATGATTACCGGTCTGGTTATCGATTGCCTAGGGACAAATAACTTTCTTGTTGACAAAAGCTCTCTACTAAAACTAATTTAGTTGTGTCTTTATCTAAACAGCCCCTAGCTTTTATTTTCGTGTTCTTTACTTTCTTGCAAGCTTACCCAAAAACACCTACAAAGTACTTCTAGTTTCATACTTGTTCTAGGTAAAGCGAACGTCAAGTGTGCGTAGAGTTGTATCGGTGGTCGATAGAACTTGAGGGAATATTTGTTCTACCTTTAGCTCCTCGTTGGGTTCGACACTCTTACTTATCGAAAGAGGCTACAATTGATCCCCTATACTTGTGGGTTATCAAGACCTTTTTTTGGCGCCGTTGCCGGGGAGCAATAGCGTGGGGTGAATATTCTCGTGTATGCTTGTTTGCTTTATCACTAAGTAATTTTTATTTGCTGTTCTAAGTTGTTCTCTATCTTTAGTTATGGATATGGAATGCAAAATACCAAAAAAATTAGATGTACTCGCTACTCATGGAGATGGGGTAACTCCTAAAACCCTCGATTCTCATTATGTGAAAGATATTAAGTACTACTTTGATAATCCTGAGAAAACCCCATTCAACTTTATAATGGGAGACACGTTGGATCAACGTGAATACTTTAGGGATTATCGCTTGACACAAAAAGGGAAACTATTATGGGACCAATTTATTATGTTGCATTGGTATGCTTGGCAACTATGCTTGAGATATGATATTACTTGTTGATCTAGGATGAAGGCTCCACACCTTCCCTTTTCATGCAAATTTAATGTTAATGAAACCTTAGCTTCTTATGCTAATGGTATATATGATTACTATGATGTGGAACAAATAGAAGAATTTGTTGCTTTTAAGGCTGCTTATGAAATTGAATCTTTGTTTGAAAAGTATGAAGCTTTAGATGATGATGTTTATACGCCTGAAAATCTTGCTATACTTAGATATTGCTATGAAAATTATGAATACAATTACTATATTAATGCATTTATTGAGAAAGTCTCCGCTGTCCAAGAAGAGAATAATATTTTGCAGGAAGCTATGGAAGAAGAAATTAATGAAACTGTGAGCTCATTGGATGAAAAAGATGAGGAGGAGAGCGAAGAACAAAAGGAGGAAGAGCGGATTGATGACCCGTGCCCACCTTCTAATGAGAGTAACTCTTCAACTCATACATTTTTTAATTTCCCTTCGTGCTTACCGAAGGATGATTGCTATGATGATTGTTATGATCCCATTGATTCTCTTGAAATATCCCTTTTTGATGATTCTTGCTATGCTTGTGGCCAAGATGCCAATATGAATTATGCTTATGGAGATGAACTTGCTATAGTTCCTTATGTCAAACATGAAATTGTTGCTATTGCACCCACACATGATAGTCCTATTATCTTTTTATATTCTCCAAACTACACTATATCGGAGAAGTTTGCACTTATTAAGGATTACATTGATGGGTTGCCTTTTACCGATGCACATGATGATTTTGATGAGTATAATATGCATGTGCTTGCTGCTCCTACTTGCAATTATTATGAGAGAGGAACTATATCTCCACCTCTCTATGTTTCCAATATGATAGAATTGCAAGAAACTGTTTATACTATGCATTGGCCTTTACTATGTGTGCATGAATTGTTCTTTTATGACATGCCGATGCATAGGAAGAGAGTTAGACTTCGTCATCACATGATATATGTTACTTTGTGCTCACTACTAAATTATAAATCATTGCTAATTAAAATTGGCTTTGGTATACCTTGGGATCCGGGTGGATTCACTACTTGAGCACGTATGGTGAGCCGTTATGTAACGAAGTCGGAGCATGATTTATTTATTGATTGTCTTCCTTATGAGTGGCGGTCGGGGACGAGCAGGTCTTTTCCTACCAATATATCCCCCTAGGAGCATGCACGTAGTACTTTGTTTCGATGACTAATAGATTTTTGCAATAAGTATGTGAGTTCTTTATAACTAATGTTGAGCCCATGGATTATACGCATTCTCACCCTTCCACCATTGCTAGCCTCTCTAGTACCGCGCAACTTTCGCCGGTACCATAAACCCACCATATACCTTCCTCAAAACAGCCACCATACCTACCTATTATGGCATTTCCATAGCCATTCCGAGATATATTGCCATGCAACTTTCATCATCATCATATACATGACTTGAGCATTTATTGTCATATTGCTTAGCATGATCTAAGATAGCTAGCATGATGTTTTCATGGCTTGTCCGTTTTTTGGTGTCATTGCTACGCTAGATCATTGCACATCCCGGTACACCGCCGGAGGCATTCATATAGAGTCATATCTTTGTTCTAGTATCGAGTTGTAATATTGAGTTGTAAGTAAATAAAAGTGTGATGATCATCATTATTAGAGTATTGCCCCAAAAAAGGAGAGGCCAAAGAAGCCTAAATAAAAAAAGGGGGCCAAAGAAGCCTGCGAAAAAAAGAAAAAAAAGGGGCAATGTTACTATCCTTTTACCACACTTGTGCTTCAAAGTAGCACCATGTTCTTCATATAGAGAGTCTCTTGAGTTAACACTTTCATATACTAGTGGGAATTTTCATTATAGAACTTGGCTTGTATATTCCGATGATGGGCTTCCTCAAATGCCCGAGGTCTTCATGGGCAAGCAAGTTGGATGCACACCCACTTAGTTTCAGTTTGAGCTTTCATATACTTATAGCTCTAGTGCATCCGTTGCATGGCAATCCCTACTCACTCACATTAATATCTATTAATGGGCATCTCCATAGCCTGTTGATACGCCTAGTTGATGTGAGACTATCTTCTCCTTTTTGTCTCCTCCACCATCATATTCTATTCCACCTATAGTGCTATGTCCATGACTCACGCTCATGTATTACGTGAAAGTTGAAAAGGTTTGAGAACGTCAAAAGTATGAAACAATTGCTTGGCTTGTCATCGGGGTTGTGCATGATTTGAATATTTTGTGTGGTGAAGATGGAGCATAGCCAGACTATATGATTTTGTAGGGATAACTTTCTTTGGCCATGTTATTTTGAAAATACATGATTGCTTTATTAGTATGCTTGAAGTATTATTGTCTTAATGTCAAAGGATAGACTATTGCTTTGAATCACTCGTGTCTTAATATTCATGCCATGATTAGACATATGATCAAGATTATGCTAGGTAGCATTCCACATCAATTTTTTTTATCATTTACCTACTCGAGGACGAGCTGAAATTAAGCTTGGGGATGCTGATACCTCTCCGTCGTATCTATAATTTTTGATTGTTCCATGCCAACATTATTCAACTTTCATATACTTTTTGGCAATTTTTTATATTACTTTTGGGACTAACATATTGATCCAGTGCCCAGTGCCAGTTCCTGTCTGTTGCATGTTTTTGGTTTCGCAGAATATCCATATCAAACGGAGTCCAAACGGGATAAAAACAGACGGAGCTTATTTTTGGAAAATTTGGAAGGAAAATCAACGCGAACTAGTGCCCGAGGTGGTCACGAGGCAGGGGGGCGCGCCCCCTACCCTCGTGAGCCCACCGTAAGGCGGTTGATGCTCTTCTTTTGCCGCAAGAAAGCTAATATTCGGAAAAAAAATCACGGTGAAGGTTTCAGGCCAATCGGAATTACGGATCTCCATATATACACGAAATGGTGAAACAGAGCCAGAGAGAACGCAGAACCAGAAAGAAACAGAGAGATAGATCCAATCTCGGAGGGGCTCTCGCCCCTCCCACGCCATGGGAGCCAAGGACCAGAGGGGAAACCCTTCTCCCATCTAGGGAGGAGGTCAAGGAAGAAGAAGAAGAAGAAGAAGAAGAATAAGAAGGGGGCCCTCTCCCCCTTGCTTCCGGTGGCGCCGGAGCGCTGCCGGGGCCATCATCATCACCTCCATCTTCACCAACAACTTCACCGCCATCATCACCAACCCTTCCCCCCTCTATGCAGCGGTGTAACCTCTCTCTTACCCGTTGTAATCTCTACTTAAACATGGTGCTCAACGCTATATATTATTTCCCAATGATGTATGGCTATCCTATGATGTTCGAGTAGATCTATTTTGTCCTAATGGCTATTTGATGATCAAGATTGGTTTGAGTTGTATGTTTTATTATTGGTGTTGTCCTATGGTTATCTCCGTGTCGCGCAAGCGTGAGGGACTCCCGCTGTAGGGTTTGCAATATGTTCATGATTTGCTTATGGTGGGTGGCGTGAGTGACAGAAGCACAGACCCGAGTAAGTAGGTTGTCTGCTTATGGGATAAAGGGGACTTGATACTTTAATGCTATGGTTGGGTTTTACCTTAATGAATCTTTAGTAGTTGTGGATGCTTGCTAGAGTTCCAATCATAAGTGCATATGATCCAAGTAGAGAAAGTATGTTAGCTTATGCCTCTCCCTCAAATAAAATTGCAATAATAATTACCGGTCTAGTTATCGATTGCCTAGGGACAAAAAACTTCCTTGTTGAAAAAATCTCTCTACTAAAACTAATTTAGTTGTGTCTTTATCTAAACAGCCCCTAGCTTTTATTTTTGTGTTCTTTACTTTCTTGCAAGCTTACCCAAAAACACCTACAAAGTACTACTAGTTTCATACTTGTTTTAGGTAAAGCGAACGTTAAGCGTGCCTAGAGTTGTATCGGTGGTCGATAGAACTTGAGGAAATATTTGTTCTACCTTTAGCTCCTCGTTGGCTTCGACACTCTTACTTATCGAAAGAGGCTACAATTGATCCCCTATACTTGTGGGTTATCAACCGACTTCCACCGGAAGAGTACTGTACGTGGAGAGGCTGACAGTTGGGTCCATGGCAGCCGCAAGGAAGTGCCTCCTTATTACGCGCAAAATAATTATTCCTCCACCTGACAGCGGGGACCCACCGGACGGGCCATCGTATTTCGCGAAAAAAATGATTCACCCCCTGACTGTTGGGACCCACGAGCTACATCTTCGCACGCAAGGAAGTGCGTCTAGAAAAAAAATGATTCGCCCCCCTGACTGCTGGGACCCACTAGGCCCCCGGCTGCTGGGACCCACCAGCTACATCTTCGCATGCAAGGAAGCATGTTCGGGCAAAAAAACAAAACAATTCGCCCCCTGACTGCTGGGACCAACCAGCTACATCTTCGCAGGCAAGGAAGTGCCTGACAGTCGGGACCCACCTGGTCGAAGCGTACGTAGCGTTGTCATTCTGGTCGCGAACGTGTATGTACATACTGGTCGATGTAGAGGCGCACACGTGTCGTAGTAGAGGCACGCACGTGTCGTAGTAGAGGCGCGCACGTAGCATGTACACGTACGTATAGCGGCCAGGGTGCAAGAAAGAAAATATGGCCACATATGTGTACATACGGTTGGGGTCTCGAAAGCCTACTCGCGCATACGTACGACGAGGGCTCGTGTACATGGCTGGGTCAGAACGGAGAAACAGCGTCGTCGTCGTGTTCATGGGAAGGCAACGAAATGTGTCGTGTTCATGGGGAGGCAACGGAATGCGTCATGTTC
>NC_041390.1:606845990-606886314 GCF_002162155.2 Triticum dicoccoides
GCTTCAGTTAGCAGCAGTAGCGAAGGAATCGCTCGGTCAGGTTCAGTTAACAGCCATCGATCGATCGCTCGGGTTCAGTAACGCGTAGCCTGCAATGCAATCGCTCGGGTTCAGTTAGAGCCCAACGCCTCGCTCTGGTTCAGTTAGAGCCAACGCCTCGCACACACGCGCGTACGTGTACGAGAGAAACGCGCATCGCTCGGCCCCCGACCTCCCACCGTAACCGAGAACTCCCCAAAATTTTCCTCGCCCTCGCTTCTACCACAGTTTTTTCCGTCATGGACGGCTCAAAGAATGTCATGCAGCTGCGTCTCCGGCCCGCCCAGGACGAAAAGCCCATTTTCTGTCATTATTTTTTGTCATAGAAGTAGGAGCCCACCACATCTATGATGATACCGGGTTTTGTCACAATATCGTCATAGAAGTGTCATATGTATGACAGAATTTTTTTCGTTCGGCCCAAAATGTCACGGATGTGTCTTTTTTTGTAGTGTCGCCCAGGGGTGTGAAAGGTGGGAGCTTTCCGCTTGTCTCATTGGTTGGGGTAGCGGCGGGTCTCGGGTGAGGTGGTGTCAAGGTCTTGAATGCTAGGGCGGCGGCCCTGGCGGCGCTAGCGCAGTGCTCTTGGGGCAGAGCCCGTGGCTTGGTGCTGCCCGGTGGCCATGGCCGTGTTGGCGTGGTAGACGGGGTGTGGCGTTCGGTGGCGGTGAGTGTTGGCCGGGGTGAAAACCTGTTCTATCTTCGGAAGGACCGGCGGCGGCGAAGCTCGTTCCCTTCTTGAAGGCATCGTTGCGGCTCTCATTGCCCGTCATGCGGCTCCAGGGGAAACTCTGATTCTCGGATCGGGCGGTGACGGCGGTCCGGTGTTGTTTCCTTCCTAAAGGCGCCGCCTTGGAGTTCATGGTTCGTCGTATGTGGCTTCATCTCTTTGCGGTGGTAGTGCTAGGGGTGGTGTTGCTGCGCTCAGCGCCTATGTATCATGCCCTGGGTGTGTGTTGTGATGGCGCGCGTTTGTGCTGAATGATTGATGATCGGTGCTTTATATATATAACGGGATAAAAGCTTTTTTAAGTAATACTATCATTCGAAACGACGTAGTCACAACCCTAAAAAAAACAACGTAGTCACCATTTCAGCAGTTGTTGTCCAATAAAAAGATATCAAAAACAGGATCTTCATGCAGAAAAAGACCAAAAAGGTGCACAAAACAGGGTAATAACCTGGCTGTGCGCATTGACTGCATGTACTCCGATTCGTGAGTACTGAAAATGCAAGAAAATTTTAGGGCCGTTCGGAAACTCTCCGCTCCTAATGTCCGCCGCGGGAGCGGAGCGGCATCTAGTGTAATTTGGGCGAGCAGCTAAATGGGCGCTCTATCCGCTCCCTCCCTGGCGAAGGAGCGGAGTATTACCGAACATGGCCTTAATTTCACAAGCAACGCCCATCACCATGTTATTACAGCCAGACGCAGAAGTAAATGTAGATGCATTTGCTTTAGTATATTTGATTTCAGTTGATGATGTCTTTCAGGCTCGACACGCGATTCTTTCATCCACATCATTCAAAAGTTCTGAACCTTTACTCTGTAGACGGATGATGGCCTGGCATTTTTGCTAAAAAAAAGGAATCCTTTGAGCATAGCAAGCAAACAAAGCCTATGTAATAGCTTTCCAAAAATGTTTCATGTAGAAGCCCCAATATTGGAAAACAGCCGCAAACAACCCACAAATAAATCTGATCATGCAGAGCCTAGGCTTGCTTTTTCACAGCTTGAAAAGCAGTGCACATGGCTTCCCCTTTGGTTCGATGAGCACACCAATAATTCACAAAATCGAAACCTTATCCTCCCAAAGATGCTAATCTTGATGCAAACAAAAGGTGCGGATAGCATTGATTACAGCTACTGTTGATAGGGAATCCACTCCCTATATAGAAAAAAAAGGTTTATAGAAAAGAAAAGTACTAATTAAGAGTGCAACATAAACATAATTTAAAAAATGATTAACATACAAGATAATATCATATTTAGAATCTACATATTTTTCGGAGCAATTTATATATATAACATGCTAAATTTGAAGTTAGTGTTTAAAGGATAAGAAAACTTTAAAAAGTAATCGAATCCACGAAAAAGAAAGTTAAAAAAATAGCTGTGCCGAAATTGAACCGTGCAGCGAGGCTACTCTATCTTACGCCAATTGAAATTTGGGCAGAAAAGGCTGAAAAAATGGGAGATGCTATGATCAAGCCTTGGTCTCCCGGATGGGGAAGTGACGCCCTAGCCACTCGGGTGGTGGTGTATTTGTGACAATGTGAGGGCATAGCTGTAGATCAACCAAACTGAACTGGCGGCCACTTAATCTCTACTATTTAAAAAGGACGCAAGGTTCCCGTTTCACATTTCTTTCCACCGTCTCTTCGTCCAACTTTTCCCGTATAATAATCATCATCTTAATTTACTTATCTTCTGAACGAATTCTACTTTAATTATTTGCCAAACTTGTGATCAAAATATATAAGGTAAACCTCGGGCAAAATTTGATGAACATTTATTTACACAGTCGCATACTATGGGCACATAAAGAACTTCTAATCAAAATATAAGGTAAATCACGGACAAAATTTGATGAACATTTATTTACTCAATTCGCATATTATGGACAGCTAAATCACAACTTAATGTACTGTAAATACTTATATCCCGTTGCAACGCACGGACATTATATTAGTAAAAAATGAATCTTTTTGCCACTTACGAATGGCGTTGGTGAGTAATTCTCGCCAGCTTCAAGGGTAATTTGAATGACGGTGAATGGACAGAAGCACTCTGTACTTTATTATATCTATATTTTTCCCTAATAATAAAACAAATAGTGCTTCTGTTCGTCCGTCAGGAAAATTGCCCCCGAAGTTCTCACACTAATTACCCATTATGTCACCGGTAAGTGAGAAAAAACGTTTCACTGCGGCTGCGTCCGCCTTGGCTTGGTTCATATAAGGCAACACTCTCATATATCACAAGCATATGTGCCTACCGGTAGACCCGGGTTCGTTCTCTGCCCCCCCCCCCCTCTTTTTCTTTCTTTTCTTTTGGATGAACCCCGTCATCGCTGCTCGACCCGACATGCATCTTTGTTTAATTTCCTTTTTCAAATTCAAATATTTTAAAACTAATGATATCTGTCAAATCCTAACATGTTATATATGAAAATTTCTCAGAAAAATGTGTACATTTTTAATATGCTATTATCCTCCATGTTAATCATTTTAAAATTATGTTTAGGATGCATCATAGTTTGATGCTCTCACAAAACCTATTACAAATGAAATATAATATTCCAAAAAATGTTAGTCACCATAAAAATGATTCCATTTAAAAAATATTCTAACAAATTAGAAAAAAACACTTTCTCAAATTAAATATATATTCATGTTTTTCTGAACAACAAAAATAAAAATGATTGAAAGACACTTTCATCGAAGAGCTGAAATGGGTCATGACAAACATTGCTACAATATGTCCAACTTCCATAGTCCAAAAAGAAATACTTAATGTAACTTTATTTCTGACGTTTGCAAAAATTAAATTAAATAAGTGTTACATAATTACATTGAAGATTGTGATATGTTTTTTTCTCCTGTTGCAACACACGTGCCCTTTTTCTAGTACTTGTTAATAAAGGGTTATTGCTTCTGGCGGTACGTCATCAAAATTGCCCTCAAA
Organism: Triticum dicoccoides; assembly: GCF_002162155.2. Classification (NCBI taxonomy): domain Eukaryota; kingdom Viridiplantae; phylum Streptophyta; class Magnoliopsida; order Poales; family Poaceae; genus Triticum; species Triticum dicoccoides. The sequence continues at coordinate 606,849,715 of NC_041390.1, forward strand.
ATTGCAAAATATTACCCGCCGATGCCACATATAAGTGCAAAATCACTAGTTGAGGAGTACTCGTTGCAAAGATCACATCAACTCCCATGGTTGCGACAAATGGCGCCTATGCAGTGCACCACTTGTTGTAACCTGAGAGTTTTCCCTTTTTTCGTAGATCCGTTTATTCAAAATGTTTTATCTCTCAAACCTTGCGCCCAAATCTCGAACCGCTTTCACCGTTGGATTCCTCGCGTAGAGATCTTCCAAATTAGATCCCATGTTGATAGGTTTTAATGAACTTTTTTCACGAAAAAACCGGACGAAAAAACCGAACTGAAAGCACGGGTTTTTTTCCTTTCTAAAAGAGGCGCACCCGTGCCTCTCACGAAATCACAACCGTGTCTCTCGCGAAAGAAAAATAAAAGAGAAAATGTGTTTTCTTTTTCCGTTTCCAAGGAGGCACGACCGTGACTCTCGTGAAAGCATAACCGTGCCTCTCGCGAAAGCAAAACCGTGACTCTCGCGAAAGGAAAAAACAGAAAACACGTTTTTTCGTTTCCATGAGGCACGGCCGTGACTCTCGCGAAAGCACAACCGTCCTTCTCGTGGAAGAAAAACCGTGACTCTCGCAAAAGAACAAAAAACAGAAAACACGTTTTTTTCGTTTCCGAGAGGCACGGCCGTGACTCTCGCTAAATCACAACCGTGCCTCTCGCGGAAGTAAAACCGTGACTCTCGTGAAAGGAAAAAAAATAGAAAATGCATTTTTTTTCTGTTTCCGAGAGGCACGCCCGTGACTCTCGCGAAAGCACACCCGTGCCTCTTGCGGAAGCAAAACTGTGACTCTCGCAGAAGAAAAAAAGTAAAAACGTGTTTTTTCGTTTCCGGGAGGCAAGGTCGTGACTCTCGTGAAAGCAAAATCGTGCCTCTCACGAAAGGGAAAAAAATAAAAACACATTTTTTCGTGCAAATTTTTTTTTCAAATTTTTTGTTTTTTGAAAAGCTAAGGAAGACCGATGGAAAACCAAAACATCAAAAAAACCAAAAAAACCCCGTATAAAAAGCCAAAAACGCGTGCGAAAAAAAAATAAAAAAAATCCGGAGGAAGCGCCCAGAGCGCGACATGTGGTGAATGACTGAGAGCGTGCCAAGTGCCGTTAATCGTTGCGATGCTCCCGAAGGAGCGCTCATTAGCTAGTTGCTCTCCCATAAATGATAAACAACGTTTCACAAAGGGGAATCCCCGACTGGGCTGGCCCATGCAGTAGAAACTTTCTATACTGCGCTCTGCGCACTGGGAGAAGACATAGCGCGCCTGTTTGGGCCGGCCCATGTCCGGGCGGCATGTTTTTTGAAGTTGGAATTTTATTTTATTCTCCTTTTTCTTTTCATTGTTCTTTTTTTTCTTTAAATAATTTGGGACTTCCAAAAAGTTCCATTTTTTAAAAAATTGAGAACTTTGAAATAAAATATTTAATAATTCATAAATTTTCATGGATTCATAAAATATTTGTGATTTTTAAAAAATATTCGCATCTTGCAAAAATCTTCACAATTTCGAAAAATAAGTGGTTGAAAAATAAAAAAAAAATCATGATTTTTGTAAAAAGTTCGTGTATTGAAAAAGTTAATGAAACTGAACAAAATTTCACCAATTTAAAAAATGTTCATGAATGGAAAAATATCCTAAAAATTCAAAAACTGTTCATGATTTACGAAAATCCAGATAAAAATTTCGCTGATTCTACAAATGTTCGCCGATTCAACGAAATTGCTTTAACAATGTTCATAATTTTTTTGCAAATAGTATAAATGTTCGTTCATTTTGAAACTGTTCATAATTTTAGAAAATGTATGAAAGTCTGTAAAAATGTTCATAAATTCGAAAAATGTTCATAATATAAGATGTGTTCACGAGTTTAAAAATGTTCATGATTTTTAAAAATTGTTCACGAGTTAACGAAAATGAAGGTGATATTATATCTCCTGATGGAGCAAAATGTGGTCATGACCACAGGATGTTATGATTTTTTTTCTCTATCGTTACAACGTACGGGCCGTTTTACTAGTTATTAGGTAAAAAGAAACCCGGCCAGTTCAGAGTGGGCCTCGCACGTCAGGTGCTCTTGCGGACACATTTTTTTAGACAAGGTCTTGCGGACACGTGAGACAGTCCGGAGGCCTTTGACGACGGCGCTGTGCTGCGTGGATGTGATGGGTCAGTCTCGCCGTCGAACCCCATCCCCCGTGCTCGCGACCGCACGCTAGCCGCCGCCCCATCTTCGTCTGCTCCGGTGCTCCCCTTCCAACTCCGACGCCAAGGAAGCGAGGGCTTCCCGTCGGCCGCTCGCTCGTAGCCTGTACCCGTCCAGCGCGCTTGGAGAGGGAAGTTTGGCGAGGGTTTCGTCTGCGGGCACGCGGTGGGCGGAGGACTTCGGATCTGCCAGCACCCAGTAACGGAGGAGTCCTCCCGCTCTCCCTCTTCCCCGCGGTTGCCGGCGGCCGGCGCTTCCGGCTGTCGCGAATTGAGGTGATTCCAGTCTCTTTATCTCCTTAGAGAAAGCTAGTACATGATTCCCTGATTTGGTGATGCCACATTCGACTGCGCCTGGTTTGCTGATTTCTCTCCGCTCCCGCAGTGCCCGCCACCTGTTCGACGGAATGCTCGAGATGGCTGCTGCGAGTGACCGAGACCCTTTTGGAGACCTCCCTGGAGAGCTCCAATGGCGTGTCCTGTCCTTCCTGCCGGCGGACAATGCCCTGCAGACCTGCGTGCTGGACACCCGCTGGCGCGACCTCTGGAGGCACGCGACCAGCCTGCTATTTGTCTTCGACGGGCCAACCTTCCCGCGATACAACCGTTCGATTTGAGATCGATGCCTATCCCGACGATGAGCCAGAGGACACGTTCACAAACACCAGGCTGTTGATTGACTATGCTCTAGCATGCAAAGCTGAGGAGCTCGTGGTAAGAGCTGCTGATGTTCAATATGACCAACCAGTGTTCGATGTGCCTCTCAGTCTCATCTCCCAACACCTCAGGACCATACACCTTGAACGGGTGAACCTTGACTGCTCTGACCTGAAGTTCTCAGGCTGCCCAGTCTTAGAGGATCTAAGGGCGTGTACAATGGTGGCATATGGATACATATGCCCCATAATAAAAAGTAATTTGAGGCATCTACGTTTATTTTTTCTCCTTAATGCAAGCTACCATTAGTGGGCCTCATTAAAAAATAGAAAAATAAAGACTCTAGTACACATGCATCTCTACTTTTTACTCCAACCTTTTCAGCTTTTGTTGCCGGACCACACATTTTCTCTTCAAGCACCCGCCTCCTGGAGAGGATCCCGCTTTCCTATCCGAACCTACTTTACGTCATATCTGATCCTACATATCATGCGAGGCATCACCTTGAGGCTATGCATTGTACATGCCCTAACAATTCAATTCTGCAATATCCATGCACGCAAGATGTCATCCAAATCAATAAAGCGCCTATACATCATCGACTGTTGTTCTTTACCTGACATCATGTGCCTTCGGATTTGTGCCCCGAGTCTTATCTCACTGCGCTAGAGGATTTTGAAGGCTTGACACCTTTTCTTGAAAACATGCCATTGCTACAAACAACTCATGTTAACCTTGATGATGGATGCCATGATCATTGTCGCAGTAATCGGGGGGTTTGTGATAATTTTGTCTGTGGTTGTCATACTTATCCTGTCAAGGAGGGGGTGCTTCTCAATGGTTTGTCCAATGCTGCCAAGTTGGACTTGATAGCTTTACCTAAAATGGTACGCTTGCCCTTACTGCCGTTTCTACTCTTGTTATTTGTCACCCAAAGTTTGTCTTGTCATATATCTATCCATTGTTAGAACTGCAGATAAACAAGCTGTTTACTTTCATTGTTGCATTTTGGTACTTTATCTTAATGTAATGCGTCTCAAGTCGATGGCTAATAACATAATGTCTTGATTGGATAAAATATGATACTTCAGGTTCTTATAACATAAATTATTTTATCCTCTTGAGTCTGAATTTATTTTTTATTCTTTGCAATTTGTCCAGTTTCTCTACAGATGGGATTTGAAATGGTGCCCCGTCTTTGGCAAATTAAAGACTCTGTTACTCAATAAATGGTTTACGGCTATTGACCTAGTTTGCATTCTCCAACACTCTCCAGTTCTTGAGATGCTCACTCTTCGGTTCGATAACACTAAGGTATATGCTGTATAGATAACAATGTTGCTGTTTTATTTAAGGTGTTATCATGGATGCTCAATTTGTCTTACGAAGTGCTCTTATCTGGTAGAATATTGTAGGAGCAACAGGAGCCCAGGAAACAATAAAACAACCACTTACGTGTGCATGCCTTAAGTTTGTTTACATTGAATGTGAAAAGGTTGATAAGGGGGTTCGTGAAATTTTGAATATGTTAGGTAGATTCGGCATACTTCGTGACCAAATTAGCATCAAGGAGGATCCACGTCCGGACTCAGATTGTAAGTTACCCTTCCTACCTATTCTAACATGTCTGATATAATAATTAGGATGTCTGATACCACCCCCAAATCCATCCAGATTTTGTATCCATTATCCTTTTGTATTAATTGGATTTGAATGCTGATGGAGTTTAGAATGGCTATTGTATTTCAACACAGTTTATTATTCTGTAATTTCTGATGACACTACAATAATTAGCACAAATTTCTGATGTGTCTAGATCTGTACCAGCCATGCAAAATATTTTTATTATTCTCTTCTCTTTTTTTTTCAGTTCAATAAATTATCTAATCCTTTTACTGTTTGGTTGGTGATGAAAATAGTAGCTGTAATCATCTTGAATTCCGTAATTGTTGGTGACACTACAATAGTTAGCACACATTTCTGGTGTGCTTATAGATCTATACCATCCATGCAAAATCATTTTTTTAATTCTCTGCTCTTCTTTTCAGTTCAAGTACTTATCTTATCCTTTTACTGTTTAATTACTAATGACAATAGTGGCTGTTCTCATCTTGAAATCCAGTTTAACTTTTCTCTCATGTTCCATTTGGTGGAATACATTAACCAAGAATAGATACTGGTTAGAATGTACTCCCTCCGCCCAACATAGCTTGCAAAAAGATCTTATATTATGGGGCGGAGGGAGTATAATATAGTGCTCTGCATCCATCCAGCAAGGATGGCCTTTGCATCACTTTATTTACAGTTGCTCGAGGCCCGAGCCAATTGTCAGTCTGATTAACAGAGACTGATAGCGTAATGGCATACATTCCACACTTGTTTAAGCCTCAAGCAGTCTCGAGGCCTCTCTGTATGGTCATATTTGCGTTGGTGTTGCCCTTACAAGGCTCTCTGTTAACAACTACAGAAATTTGGTCAGGCTGTAGTATAATTCCTCTACATCAAACCGCTACCCAGGATATTTGAAATTCTCTTCTATGTTTGTGACTTGCCTTGTTTGTGCAGATTCGTCTGCTGATAGTGACTCCACTGATAGCGACTAAGATGTGTGGTCGGTCATGATGTTCGCCTGAAGACTTATGTTTCTCTGTAAAGAATCTGCAATGGTGGCCATGTGTTGGTCGTTAACCTGTGACTGTGAAGTTCTGTTTTTGCTTCCCATCTTTGGTCTCTGCTGGAAATCCGTCTTTGTGGTTTGTTTGGTGCAACTTAACAAGACGTTTTCCACTTTGTCAGGAATCTGCCGGGAATCTAAATGATGGTTAAAATGTTGCTATGTTTTTTATAATCTGCCGAGGAATCTAAATGATGGTTACATACATATTTTGTTGATCATCATCAATATATTACCAGTATTGTAAATGCATCTCTTATGTCCCTGTGCGTCATCAGTATACACCGGAACTGTACTATTCCTTCAGATCGAAACGATACTGCTCTTCCCACAATCTTCAACATATCAAGAGGAAACTTAGTCCGATCTGAAGAAATAGTCACGTTGCTGCTTGAGTGTAACCTCAGAAGAAGTTGAAGTTAAAATTATCATTCCCTTTCAATGTTTCATCTTGGTCTTGAAGACAGGATGGTGGTTTTGAACCTCTTGCCTCTGTCCAGTCTGAAACTTGCTGTCTTTGTTCTGATTCTGGTCATCTTGTGCTGAGTATGATGGTTTGTAAGTCTCAGATTTGATACCTACAGATATATAAGCGAGTGAATGGGGTCATTGGATGCCACGTTGCGGCAACAACAGATAACTACTTTGTTCTTGTTTTTCTAATGATTTTTGTTTTCCTGCTCCGGTGCAACACCTGCCAATGCTTGAAGGAATGTGCGGTATGGCTGCGGAAGTTGTCGATCATCGCTTCGGCCTCCTCCCCGGTGACATCCTATGGCGTGTGTTGCCCTTTTCATCGGGGTCGTTGGATGAGGCCCTGCAGACCCGTGTGCTCGACAACCGGTGCCGCGACCTTTAGAGGCATGCAACCAGGAGCACCTTTAGAGGCATGCAACCAGCCTGCTCCTCATCTTTGATGAGAGGTCAGGAACCTGACCTACAAGCGTTTCGAAGAGTTGGCAAAGCTGGCCATACATGATACATCTCAATGGAAAATCAATGCTTATAGTGATGGGGTTGATGGTGTGCCATAGAAACCGTTCACAAACACAAAGTTGTTGATTGATTACGCTCTAGTGATACCACAAGTCATGGGTCGCCGACGGGGCTTGACTCAACTCGACCCCGCGCACCGTGCTCTCACGGGCTCGCTCTTCCACGACCGCAACATCGGCAAGCAGGTTGTCAGGCTCGCTCACTGACGAGTGAGTGAATGTGCGTACGTGGAAGATCGATCATCTGTCAACAATAAGAAACACTAAAATTAAAAAACGAAGAATCATATATAGTCTCTCCTTTCCAATTTATCAGACCCACCAAAAACATCTACCATTTCAGGTTTTAAGGCCCACGATTACTCTAAAATAGTTGGCACCCATTTTTTATGCGCCTACAAATCTGTACTAACCATGCAAATCAGTTTTTGTTTTTTTACTCTCTTCTCTTTCTTTTTTAGTTCAAAAGTTCTATTATCATTTTTCTGCTTAGTCACTAACAAAAACAATAGCCATTTTCACCTTCAAATTTAGTTTAGCTCTTCTCTTGTGGTCTATTATGTAGAATACATTTTATTAAGAATTAATAGTGGAGGGAATGTGCCCCGCAAAAAAAAAACAGTGGAGAGAATGTACATGGTAATTGTTGCATTTGCCTCGATGCATGTATTAATTGTTGTGTGAGCATGTTGTCAGTTTGATTAATGGAGATTAGTAGAACATGTTCCAACTTCTTTCAATCCTAAAGCCGAGAAGGTCTGAGGTGCTCCAACACTCACATGCTCCCATGTTTACAAATAAATAAATAAATCAAATTTAACTGTTTCAAAAAGTTCCAAAATAATTGTGGATGTCAACAAGACATGCTTCTACAGTCCCTCAAATTTTAAATCCAAATTCAAAATACACATGGAGAAAGAAAAGAGACAAATCCAACATGAATAGTGTCACAAAAAGACAAAAGCAAAAAATTTCACACTAACACATCTAGATTTGTCTTTTTTTTGCTTCCTGTGTTTATTTCGAATCTGGATTTGAAAGTTTAAGGGGTCGTAGACACATGTCTTGTGAACATTCACAAAAATTTCAGAACTTTTTGTAACAATTAAATTTGATTTTTAAACATGAGATCGTTAGAGGACTTGTTATTCTCTCGCCTCAAGCCCTCTCGAATCTCGAGGCCTCTCTGAGTGTCCATATTTGTGTTGCTGTTCCTCACAAGGCTAAACTCTTTTAGCAACTAACGAATTTAGTCAGGTTGCAGCATAAGTTGCTCTATATGAAACTGTTGTGAGGGATATTTGAAATTCCACACTAGGTCAACCGAGGACGTCTTCTTGCCAAACTTATAGTGACTTGTCTCGTCTGCACAACGTTCTTTTTCTTCACATATAGCGAGTATGATGTGCACTTGGTCTTGATGTTCGTCTAAAGACTTCTGTTTCTAAAGAATCTGTAATTCTGGCAATGTGTCTCTGCTGGAAATATGTGTCTGATGCAACTTAGCAAAACGGTTTCTACTTTGTTGAATTGGGAATGTGCAACTTAGCAAAATGATAGCCGTCAGAACATTGCTATGTTTTTTAATGGAGGTTGGGAAGCGCATTGAGATGTTTGTGTTATCGGCAACGGAAACTTGTATCCTTTTTTCTCTAGTACTATGCTCAGCTCAGGCCAGCTTCATGCCCTGCAGGAGTGCTTAGAGAGACTATCCTAGGGGTCATCTTCAACGATAACAGGTTCTTGAACATAATTATACCTATTTATCTCTGCACCAAGCGGACGCCCCACATTAGCGTGGTGGTTGGTGCATGCCGTGGATCAGTGGTGACCGCTTTGCCATGATCATGGCTAGGAACTCGCTGCTCACAGTGCATCCACCCGCCACCCACAAGAGACATCAGGAACCTCATGCTCATTGATGCATCTGCAAAATGCACAACCACCAACATGAGGCATTTCTAGTTCTGTCATGTTTGAGGATGGCTCCTGCGATGATAAACTAGGATTCATAGATTTTTGCCAATCGATTGGAAGTATTTGCGATGATACTATCTTTTTGTTTTCATGCGGTATTCTTATGCCTGGTTGCACCATCAGAAATAATAGAACAAACCTAACAAGAGAAAGGCATCAAGTTCAGCGTTTTCAGTGTGCATCATATGTATGTGTCACCCATTGCTAGAACAGAATGCACATGCAAGAATGCACCGGCAAATGCTAGCTAGAAGTGTGTGGATAACAGTCTACAAAAGTATATCCATGTGATACGCAGGATCGCATACAAAAAGAACAATGCATGGCGGCCGCAACCGGCCTCGTAACCACAACCATGATGTTATCTAGACTTTCTTTAAAGACATCTACATCACAAACTTGGATAATAAGTAGCCTATTCAACCAGTCGTCCCTCGTACCGTTGATAGTAGTCCAATAACAACAAATTTCAACCCAACAAGTGGCTACCAGTGTGGAGGCAGGCAGGCCCTTGGATTTGCTGCATGTGAGTATGAGTAAACTGCATGATCAGATCCAGCCCTTGATGTCCGCAAACGCAACCGCGGCGACTAGGGCACCCCCTAGATGAGAAGAGCCTGACACGCGGCTCTGACCCTGAAAAAAATCAATAAGCACCTGTTAGTTGCATTCTAAACACGAAAAGGCATGAAGAATTCATTTTATCAGAACATGAATAGTACTTTGGGTATCAGATCACTAACAACATTAATTGGACTAATATGCAGAAATTAAAGATTTCAGACAGGGCTACATCTTTAAGAAATGGTGTAGTTTGACATGGCATGACTAGTATATTAAGTGGATGACACTGCAAGGCGAGAGAGTGACTCGAGGTAGATGTATTGCACTATCAAGTAGAAGCAATGATCACAAAAAGGTACAACAAAAGGTAGAAAACCATACGAGGAGGATTACAACCAAAAAAAATCAAATGATTATATACTCAGTAATGCACATTAATCATATCGATGTGAATTTACGACTATCGCGACTCTCCCCAGGTCTGAATATTGAGCCATATTTTAAACCCCACGTCAATTAAAGACCCGGAGCTATATGCATCATATGGTTATGAACCACACACGTGCAATTCACAAATTTTTGATTTCAAGTAACAATACATGAAAGTATAAGTGATGTCGTCAAAAATCATGGCCAACGAACATAAGCTACAGTCGCACAAATAACATCCGCTTATTAATAGAGAATAAACATATAAAGAAAAAACAACATAGATATTGCAATTAAATAAATACCTTCTTGACCCTCCACAAATCAACAATAATCGAACCAGCTCCCTGAAATAAGTATAAGACAAAGAAATTATGTTCTCACTAACTTGCACCCACATGTTTAACATATCTTTCAATTAAAAAAATCTCCTCACCACTAATGCAGCTGGAACAGGAAGAAAGAAGTGTAAGTATATTAGTTTCTTTGGATACAGAAAGATCTCGAGAAGAACAGTTGCATTAACTGCAGCACTTGCACCCTGAGTGACATAAAATTAAGGATCATAGTTAGTGTGCAACATCCAACATTTGTACAAAAACACCAACGGTTTCCATTTAGTGGTTTCATATTATACCAAGAAATCACTGTATCGATTCCCCTCTGATCATCGCATTTTCCATAAAATATTTTTCTTCGTATAAAATGAAAAATAGTTGGTCGGTCAGCGCAAATTTCACTGTAATAGATGATGCGAATATAAGACAGGAATTCACTTACAAGGCAAGGAGTTAACCATCCACCAGGACCCTGCAAGAGAAGCATATATTACTTGTGAAATTAGGAAGATTATCAGTTTACCACTGAACTTTAAAAAAAGTCTGAATCAATGCGAAGTTTCAGATCTTAGCACTAGATCCTAGACGATTTGCTAGCATCCAGTAGCTAGCATGAGCGGCGAAGTGACTGAATACCAACCTTCTCACACAGAAGTACCACAAAAAATGAAGTGGTAAACCCAAGATAATCATATCATAGGATTTCATTTGATAATCAGAAGTAATTGATGTCCAGGATTTGGAATCCAGTTCCCTAATGCATATACGTTGATGTCGTAAGCATGTTACCTGTCTCCGTGAAGCTAGAAATAACATTTCAGCCAAGTAGAACAGAGCCCCATTAAGTGCTCCTGCTACGTACAACTTCAAAAGAAAAGCAGGACCAAACTCTCTTGCAACCTGATGCAAAAAAAGAAGAAGAAAATTCAAACATGTGCTAGAAAGGTAATAATTGGTCATCATACAAAACATACTACCAAATGTTAATATTGGTTAATGAACCACAAGGTTGGTGATAGGGTATCATTGCTCTTTGTTGATACTAAAATTCAGTCCAACGGATGGAGTATATATCTCCAAAGTCTCGTGGCGCTAGTACAACTTTTAAAAACACTGCCTTACATTATTAGATAATACACGTAATAAAACATTATTAGAATAGTGAAAAGCGGTGATTTCATTTAAAGAAATTCAGGCGAAACCAAGTGCTTTTGGTAGAGTAAAAGTGTATTACAGTTTCACCATGTAAGAAAAACAGAGGATAAGCAGAGGTAATTCACTCAATCAATCCTTATCAAATACTATAATGTTTCATCTCTTTTAGGAACAAGCGAGTAATACTACCACTTGCTTGAAATCTACTCTCTCCGTCCCATAATATGTTAATACAACCAATGCACTATCATAAAACTGGATCATTTTCGCGATAAATAAATAAATATTATGGTACGGAGTGAGTAGATAAAAACATATTTCCAGTCAAAAAGAGGCATTTTTATCAAGAAGCATGTATAATAATGTTAGTTGGAGTGCCAATACAAGAAGGCTAATAAAGAGCAGTCCTATCAACTGAATTTATGCATGCCCTTGGAAATTTCAGCCTGACAAACAAGCATGTGATAGATTTCTACATCGACCGGCAACAAGATGAGTGAAGGGATTCATTACACTTGAGCCGAAGAAGTAGAGGCCAAACATATTGTTTAAGAGGTGTTTAGGATCTACGTGGCTGAAAGCATACGTGAGCAATGTGTGGAAACGCCAACGCACCAAACCAGGCAGCGAAACCTGCATGCATGAACGCTCATCGACAAAATCACCAGGTGATAGTACTAGTATATTAATTTCCGTAAAAATTAATTAACCCTTATGTTGTGTAACCTAGTACTAACAACTAACCATGAAATGTTTCACCATGAACGCTGGATCCACGAGGCTGGAGGTGCTCATGAGCAGCGTGTGCAGACGTCCGCCCAAGTTCAAGTCCAGCGAAACCTGCTCATATGTCCACAGGATCGTCGAGTGATTTTGTTTTGTGGTTTATGATTTATTATATTTTGCGGGTAGTGATTTGAAACCAGCATCAAGTCGCTACTAACCATGTAAGGATCCGCCATGAAGGCGGGATACGCGAGCACGCGCCAGAGCATGAAGACGGACGCGTTGGCGCCCAGGAGCATGAGCACCATGTGATCTGCGGGGGTCGTTGTCCAGTGCGCCCTGGGTAGGGGTAGGGGAGGCCCCATGAACGAAAGGCGTGAGCAAACGACCAAAAAACACGCAAACTTTCTTCTCCCCGGACCCGGAGGAGTAGCGGAGGACGTACGGACGGCGGACCGAAGCCTGACCAGGGCGCGGCGTGGTGGAGCAATGCCGCCGACGACGAAAGGAGCCAGCCAGACATCCCACCTCGCTGATGGAGGCCGAGGGATCCAGCGCCGCGCGCGGCCGGCACGACGGCCGTGGCGCTCGTCGGCAGGAGCGAGCCAGCGCTGCCGGGCGGGGACGGGGAGGCGGAGGCGGCTGCTGCTGGCGGGAAGGAGGAGCTGAGGAAGCGGCGGTTGGGGATGGGTGGCGCGATGGCACGGCGGAGGGCTTGCTGCGCGAGGAGGGGGAGGGGCCGGAGGTGCAGCCTGCAGGGCCGCCATTCTGTTGTGCTTTGCTTCCCCGTTGGCTGTCCCCGTTGCTGGCGCTGGGTTTTTGATTCGAGCCCGGCGCGCGTTGCTCATGCACAGCCGCAGCCGCAGAGCGAAGACGTACTGGTCCGCAACGGCTTGGTCCACGGGCCACTTTGTTAGAGCATCATCACTACGGAAAGGAATCATTTTCACGCAGTACCAACGATCTGCTGATGCAAGACCACTTTACTCCCTCCGCGCAGTTTGACGGCTCAGATTCATGTTTTGACCATTAATTCTCATACAATGTACTATATAATATTGAGTGTTAATAACTTAATGGTTATGACGACGGTACGATCGAGCGTGCATCCGCTGGTGCGAAAAAAGGAGGCGATGAGAGGGGGGCGATGGGATGCAGAATGCGGGGCGGGCACGGAGAGGGGTGATAGCCGACTTAGCCATGCCAAAGAACTTGCAAACGATCTGCGATCTCCGACAATTGTCCCTCCCCTCAGCAGATTTAGTCTAGAGGTTGTCCTTTGAGTAGATAAATAAGCGCGCCGTTTCTTAATGACTAGTCGTTCGTTTCAAGTCTTAAGAAAGCGGCAGTTTCTTTTTCCAAATGACCTTATTTCGAGAATCAACTAACCGACAAATCCGTAGCCCAGATGATTCGCTGCCTCCCCTTAGCCTCTACTACCTCCGTCTGAGTTTATTAGGCCTCTTTGTATTTTGGATCCAAGTTTGTCCATGTATTTAACTAAAAATGTATAAAGTATATGTTACACAAAGTATATTGTTGAATTTGTATTTGAAAGAGGTTTTCTATGATATAGTTTTCGTGACATATAGTTATATTTTATTAGTTAAATTCATGATCAAACTTTGGCTCAAAATAAAAGAGGGTCCCCAATAATTCTACACTTACGGGCAAAATTTCCACGGAAACCACTTACGGACTCCTCTCCACCAGTCTCTCTTCCTCCTCTTGATTTCTAGTGTGGGACCCACTCTCTACTGATTCCAATCAATGTTTCCCAGCTCAGCCTGTAAGTCCATTCAGTAGGAATGAGCGCGTAAGTGTAGCATTTCTCGTCTAATAAACCCGGACGAAGGTAGTACTCCATTGTCCTCAAATTAATCGTTGCAACATCCATCAAGGGTGGTCATGTCGCCCACAAGCAGTGGAGAAGCCGGAGTAAGTTAATGCGCCGCTGCATTTCCTCAATCCCCTTCGCTTCCCCTCTTCTTCTCCCTCCCCAATCCACCCAAACGCCGCCGCCCTCACCTGGCCGGTCTTGCGCGCCCGCTAGCCCCACGAGCTCCTCACTGACGGGACGCCGGCAGCGGCAGGACGGCCGGATATCATCGGCGTCTTCCTGCTCCCGGGTCCACGAGTCAAGAGTTCAGGTGATGTTTCGTTCTTCCCTTCGTTCCTGACATAGTGATGTGAATCGATCCAAGATCCGGCCATTGAGGCGAAGGATTCCCCTCTTCCCTCATGCTTCTACTACTAATTTTGTTCTCCCGCTCCCGCAGCGCCCACCACCTGCTCGACGAGATGCTCAAGCAGGCTGCTGGCGCCGGCGAGGACCCCTTCCGCCTCCTCCCCGACGACCTGCTCCAGCACATCCTGTCCTTTCTGCCGGCGGGCAATGCCATGCAGACGTGTGTGCTCGGCACACGGTGGCGCGACATCTGGAGGCGCAAAACCAGGCTGCGCTTCACCTCTGACGACTGTTCAAGTTACAGATGCGAGTGTTTCAAACAGTTGGTGAAGCTGATAATCCACCTCTGACCCACTGCAAGATCGAGAATCCAGGCATAGGTGGGAATGGGACTGAGACGCCGGGGTCTGAGACCTATGATGATTCATTCACAACGACCAAGGGAGTGTTTGGTTTCAGGGACTTTTTTTGTGTTGGGACTAAAAAAAGTCCCTAAAAGTCCTTAGCAAACCAAACAGGAAGGGACTTTTTTGGGACTTTTTGCTAAAAGTCCTTAGAAGCACCTTCATGAGAGTCTTTTTTAAAAAGTCCTAGGGACTAGAAAAAGTCCTAGGACTAGAGAACCAAACACCACCCAAACTGTTGATCGACTACGCTCTAAAGTGTCAGGTCGAGGATCTCGCAGTTTCTGCTGCTGACTATGATGACTTACCATTACTCTCGATGCCCATCTCATCTCCCGGCATTTGAGGGTCATAGATTTTGTACGTGTTGACTTCGTAGATTTCTCGGTGGATTTTTCGAGCTGCCCAGTATTAGAGGAGCTAAGAATGGAACATTGCAGCACCTACGCTCACAGGATATGTTCTGAATCACTAAAGCATATGTCGTTCATTAAGCATTATTCTTTCCCTGAGGATTTCCACATATATATTGATGCCCCGAGTCTTATCTCACTGGAACTAGATGAGTTTTAGGGCTTGACTCCTTGGTTTGAGGAGATGCCATTGCTGGAAACAGCATTTGTTATTCTTGAAGGTTCATGCCACCATGATTCCTGCGAAAGTAACCAAACTAACCATGAGGATTTTAATGACCCTTCCTGTGAATGCTGTGATAATGAGTGTGGATTTTGTCTAACTGCTTGGGCGCACAACGCATATCCTGTCCATCCATTAAGCGTGCATGCATGTCAAATCAGTACATCCATCAAGCATGCATGCAGGTCAAATCGGTTGACCCTATGGTCAGGTACAAAGAATCTCACTAGCCTTTTCAGCCCCATGTACTAATTAGCTACTGCACCATATTGGTAGAGAAACTTCTATATAAATTGTGCAAAATTTAAATTCATTTATGTATTTGAGTTTATCATAACCAGCTCTACGAAACAAGTCCAATATCAATATGTTTCTAACAAAGTTCCATAAACTTTTCATAAAAGTTCAAACAAGCTGTTCATAAAATTCTTCAGGTCCAAATACATTTTTGGAAAAGTTCTTTAGTATTTCTTACAAAGTGCAGACCCAATATTTAGAAAGTTCTTCAACTCCTGGTTCTACTTATTTAGAACTTTACAATAAAAATTATAAGTTCTCCATTGTTTCCAGCAAAGTTCCTCACTAAAAACACTGATAAGCTACTATAAAATTGTATTTCAATTTCGGTTAACAAAAATGTGTTTAAAATTTATGCAAGACTGATCTTGTTCTAAAGATCTTAACGCCGGAAGATCAAATATACAAATAAAAATAAAAAACAAAAGCCTTATTTTTAAGATATGAACCATCTAAACTGTCAAAAGAAAACTAAAAGTAATGAGTTTTGAGGAGAGAGGAAAGATGCTGTATGCATGCATGTGTTCATGTAGGCATGCATGTGTCAGTGAGCAGAAAAAAAGACAGGAAGAGGGGCCATGCGCATGCAAAGGGTGTGGATCCATATGGAGCAGCAAGCAAGCGGCAGAGATACTAGTTACGCGCACAACCGGTTAGACAAAGCCTTATTCGTGATAAGAGAGTGCTTGCTTCTCGACAAATTGTCCAATGCTGTTGATTTGGTATTGGCTGCTGAACCTGGAGTGGTATGGCTTGCACTGTCTTTCTTACTCTTATTGTTATTTGCGAGTTGCCACCCATGATTGCTCTTGTAGTATTTATATCCATTGTTAGAGCAGCGTAGTCAAGTTGCTTATTTACATCAGCACAACATGCTCACTTTATCTTCACCCAGTGGGCCCTGAATCAATATATGAATTATAGTTCAGGGGCCTATTTTGTAGTTTTTTCTTTTCTTAGTTCTGAAATTACAGTATCTGACTGAAGTTTCTAGTAATTATTTTGTCTTAAAGAGTCTCAATCTTTTTTGGTCCATTTGCAATTTGTCCAGTTTATCTACATATGGGATCTGGAATGGTGCCCCGTATTTGGCAAATTGAAGACTCTGACACTCAATAATTGGTTTATGGCTATTGACCTAGATTGCATTCTCCAACATTCTCCAGTTCTTGAGATGCTCACTCTTAGGATCGATATTGTCAAGGTATAGTAATTTTATACAAATATGTTCTTGTATCAGTAATATGGTGTTATCTTGTCAGTTTTTCTGTCTTGCTGAATGTTATGTATCTTGTAGAGCTCTGTAGGAGCAACAGGATCCAAAGAAACTGTAGAACAATCCTTCGTGTTTGCGCGCCGTTTGGCGGTCACCATTGAATGTCATGAAGTTGATCAGGGTGTTCACGAAATTTTGAACATGTTGAGTGCATGTGGCATACTTCGTGAGCAAATTAGCTTCAGTGACATGTGGCCATGGTAGAACTCCATTTGTAAGTTACCTTGTCCATATTTAGTACTATCAATTATTAATCAGAATGAAGGGCACCACTTTGTGCTAGTTCTAACATGTGAGCTGTAATTACAAATCAATTAGAAGGTATCACACCCCCTCCAAAGCTATCCATATTTTGTATCCATTATCCTTTAGTGATGATGGAGTTCAGAATGCTTGTTATATTTGAGCACGGTTTATAATCGCTGGTGACACCACAGTAGTTAGCGCACATTTCAGATGTGCCTATAAATCTGTACCATATGTGCAACATCGTTTCTTTTTTATTCACTTTCTTCTATTACTTGCAGTACAAAAAAAATTCTTTCATTTTACTGTTTAGTTAAGAAAATAGTATACGTTGTCATCTTGAAATTCAGTTTAGCTCCTGTGTTCCATTTCACATAATACATTTTGCTAGAAACTGATAGCGGGTAGAATGTGAAATGTATTGCTCCACATCTATCCAACAAGGACTGCCTGTGCCTCTCGTTGTATTTACTGTTGCCCGAGGCTGTTGTCAGTCTGATTAACAGTGACTGGTAGCCAAACTGCATGCCTTCCAAACTTGTTTCGAGCCTTAAAAGCCTGTCTTAAGCCCTCTCTGAATGGTCATATTTGTGTTGATGTTGCCCTCAAAATCCTTTTGTTAACAGCTACACCGAAATTTAGTCAGGTTGCAGTTTAGGTCCTCTACGTCAAACCGCAATCCAAGGTAAACTGAGAACATCTTTAGACCTGAGTAGTTCCTTGCTCAAGACCACGAAGCAAGAGCGAAGCAGGACCGGTTTTCAATTCATCGAAACTCTTGAAAAGTTCCTTTGCAACTTATTGTGCCTTGTCTTGTTTGTGCAGCTTCATGAAGTGATAGCGACTAAGGTGCGTGGTGGGTGTGAAGACTGATAGCTTCATCAAGTGCTGGCAACTAAGATGTTCGTCTGAAGACTTAGTTATCTGTAATGGCGGCCATTTGTTGGCCGTTAGCCTGTTACAGCGAAGTTTAGTTTGCCCCTCCCATCTTTGTGGTTTGTTTGGCGCGACTTAGCAAGACTTTTTCCACTTTGTTGAACTGGGAATGGTCAGGGAGATTAAGTTATGTTTCGAACATTGCTACGTTTTCATTAATGGAAAAGAGAGTGAGTTTTCTACACCTAGCTCGGTGCACCCATGTTATACCCACGCAAGAAAACATAGCAAACATTTAAAAAAAATCGAAGACTTTGTGAGAATGATTATGAACAAATGTTATAGATGCCCGCAAAATTTGGTGGTCAAATGACATCCAAGAAGCTTTGTAAAAAAATACTAAAAATTACTCAAAATGTAGGTGCACTGTTTGAGCACAGAACTGACGGAAGTGTTGTGAAGCGAACAAAATGAAGATCTCGAGTGAGCTTACAAAAAAGGAGATCGAGCGCCAAAAGGGAAATAAAATATTTTCTTGAAAAAAGAAAAACGCAAATTTTAAGAAATGGACAAATAAGGAATTTGATCCTCTTCCTCTGTTCGTCTCTCCCCCTCACTAGAGCCAGTGAGCCACGACCCTATCTTGCGCCGGCGATTTGCTGCGTGCAGACGACGGGTCAAGGCGCGCCGTCGACCCCCCGTGCCCGGGACCGCGGCCCAGCTGCCACCCCTTCTTCCACTGCTCAGGTGCTCCACTAGTCCCCTCCGGCGCCAAGTAACAGAGGGCTTCCCGTCGGCCGCTCGCTCGCTAATTGCTTGCACCCGTCCAACGCGTGTGGAGAGGGACGTTGGCGCGAGGTCCATAGGCGGGCACGCGCTGGTGAGGAGGACCTCGGATCTGCCACTACCCGCGGGCCGCGGTCGCCGGCGACCTGCGCTTCCGGCGGTCCCCGAGTTGAGGTGGGTCTATGCGTACCTTTCTTTACAGCTCGACGCTAGATCAAATTCACCGATTTGGTGATGCTACATTCCACCTAGGGCTTCGATCTATGGTCTGCTCATTTCTGTCCTCTCCTACAGAAGGGTTGCCCACAACCTGCTCGACGGAATGCATACGGTTGCTTCTGGCAGCGGCGAGGATCCCTTCCGTGTCCTGCCCGACGAGCTCCTCCGGCATGTCCTGTCCTTTCTGCCAGCGGACGATGCCCTGCAGACCTGCGTGCTCGACACCCGGTGGCGTGACCTTTGGAGACGCGCGACCAGCCTGATCCTCTTCTTTGACAAGAGGTCAAGTGCCTGTAGCTGCGAGCGTTTCGAACAGCTAGCGAAGCTGGTCACCAACCTCCGCGGGCACTCGCCTCTCGTCAAGTGTGAGATCAATGTCTATCCTGGTGATCCACCGGAAGCGTTCACAAACACCACCAAGCTGTTGATTGATTATGTCCTAGCGTGCCAGACCGAGGAGCTCACACTCAGCCCCGTTGACGTCGAGGACATTGATGGCCTTGACCCACCAATATTCGATGTGCCTCTCATTTCCCAGCACCTGAAGACCATAGACCTTCACTGGGTTTGCCTAGAATTCCCTGGTTTGGACTTCAGCGGCTGCCCGGTATTAGAGGATCTCAAGCTGCGGCATTGCAACGTTTATGTGCAGAAGATATCATCCAAGTCACTCAAGCGTCTCTGCATCACTGATTTCTGCGTGGTCCCTTTGGATTTCCGCATTCGGATTTGTGCACCGGATCTTGTCTCACTGCAAGTTGATGATTTTGATGGCGTGACCCCTTTCCTTGAGGACATGCCATCTCTAGTAACAGCCTATGTTGGGCTTGACCGTGCATGTCACGATTGGTGTGAAGATATGCGCCTGAAGGGTTGTGGTTTGTATGACTGTGGTTGTCATACTTATCCCGAAGAGGGGGGTGTGCTTCTCAATGGTCTGTCCAATGCTGTCAATTTGGAGTTGATAGCTGTACGTCAAGTGGTATGCTTGCACTTACTGCCTTTCTTACCCTTAGTGTCATTTGCTACCCGCAGTTTCCCTTGTAATATCAATTCTTAGATCTGCATATAAGCAACTTGCTTTCTTTTCATTACCACAGTTCAATACTTCCATGATTCTGTCTATACCAATGGCTCTCAAGTCAATGAATTAGTAACATAGTGTCTTAATCGGATAAAGTGTGATACTTCTGGTGCTTGAGGTCTAGTTTTGTCCTTACTTTTGGAACTAAAAGTATCAACCCGATGTTGACTTCTTTTTCTTCATTTGCAATCTGTCCAGTTTATCTATACATGGGATTTGGAATGGTGCCCAACATTTTTCAACTTAAAGACTTTGTTACTCAATGAATGGTTCACAGCTATTGACCTAGTTTGCATTCTCCAACACTCTCCACTTCTTGAGATGCTCACTCTTCAGCTTGGTGGTATAAAGGTATGCTCTGTGTATAAGGTATCATCACATATGTGCTATTGTCTTACTGAGTGTTTTGCATTATATAGAGCCTCACTAGAGCAAGAGGGGCCCAAAAACCAATAGAACAATCATTCATGTGTGCGCACCTCAAGATTGTCAACATCGAATGTGATGAGGTTGATGAGGACATTCGCAAAATTTTGAAGATCTTATGGGCATGTGGCATACTCCGTGGTCGCATTAGCATAAAGGCTCCATCCTCACCCTCATACTGTAAGTCGCTTATTTTCGTTCTTCATGCCCAATATGTTTGTGCAATTTTCCTATTTGCTCTAACACTTCTACTGTAACTACATTAGCTTTATAAATCCATTCATATTCAGTATTCATTATCCTTTAATATTAATTGGATTGCACGCTGGTGGAGTTCAGAATGGCCTTTAAATTCCAACAAATTTAATTACTCTGTAAATGCTGGTTGGACTACATTAGTTAGAAAACATCGCCGTTCATCCTATAAATCAGTGCCATTCGTGCAAAATTAGTTGTGTTGACCTTCTTCTCTTTGCACTGTATATTTACTGATGAAGCTAGGAGCTGTTTTATCTCGAAATGCAGTTTACCTTTGCTGTCGTTCTAGTTGATAGATTAAATTTTACTGAAAATCTCCAGCTGACAGGGGATATAATCCCTTTTTTTTAGAATAACAGAGTACATAATCCTAGAGTGTAGTGTTTCGTGTCCATCTAGCAAAGAGAAACTGCATTTGGCTTCTTGTTTTCGCTGTTGCTCCTAGCCTGTTGTCCGTTTCATCAGATTGATATGCAAGTTACACGCATGCGACAGTACTGCGCGAACCCTCTCGAGTCTTGAGGCCTATCTGAGTGCTCATGTATATGTCGCCCTCACAAGCCCAAGCTTATTGTGCATTGTATGTTTTGTGCAGTTTTCAGTTTCCAGAAGGACCCGCAGGCAGTGATTCCTTTGTAGGTGCCGCACCAGGCCCTGCTGCTTCCACCACTCAAGGCAACTAAGATGTGGGCTCGGTCGTATTGTAGGGGTAAAGCCTTTTGTTAGTCTGTAAGGGCGGTCCTTTGCTGGCCATTATCGCTACATTTAGTTTTCTCGCTTTCTACCTTCCGGCCCTCTCCCTGAAAAGATCTGGCCAGTGTTGGATGTTGGGTTGGGTGCGACTCACCAGATGACCAGAACAGTTTCAGGTTGGTTCAAGTCCTGCTGTGTCATGGTTAGTAGTCAGAAGGTTGCTCTGTATACGTATCAGAATTGGAAATTGGGCCGGGACTTTGCCATGTCTAACGGAAATCGGGCTCGTGTGCCCTGTTTGACTGCGTAAGTTTGTCTTGCAGCAAGTCTCGCTTCATTACATCTTAGGTGCAGACTGTCGAGATGTTGCCATGTTGGGCTTTGTCTGGGATGGGATGCTACACCGGAACCCGGCTTCAAGGAGTCAACCCCTGATATCTGTGCATGCATCTTCTTCTTCAGCCGCGGTGTGTTTGTCGGTCATCGACAATGGCAGGGCTGTCATTTCTTTGGTGCTTCATATGTTTCCGCAATCTTCATGCCCGCTCTAACATGTCCAATTTATTAATTTACACATCAGTTGGGGGTATATGACACCCTTTATTATGAATCAGTTTTCGGTTCCTGTTAATCATCCTTTAGTATAATTCGATTGCATGCTGGTGTAGAACAGAGCGACTGTTTAAGGTTCAGCTGTTTTTTTTTGGAGTACGTGCTAGCTAGTCAAAGATTGATCAATAAATAACGGTTTTGCCTGTTTGTTTTGGCGAGGGGTGGAGCGGCGGCCATTCTGCTGACCGGATGCAGTGAGCAGTAGCGGCGAATTCTTAATCAGCCAGGATCCAATCATCGCCTTGCCGGCCGGTCGGCCGGCTGGCCGGCGATGGTGATATACTAAGAATATATGTCGAGACTCGACCAGAAGGCCAGCCTGACCGTTTCAATTTGAGGGCACACACATGCCGAATCATGTCGTGCCCATTATCCCATCCAGTTGAACACCATAAATCCAGTTTCACTTTCAACAATTTGTAAACATTCTTGACGAAATCGTTATCTGGTAGCTGCTCGGTTAGCTGACGAGTAGAGTATTAATAGGCTAATCGGCAAGTTGATTCATTAATTGAACGATTTATTAGTTTATCGGCTACTCGGTGACCCTATGAGTAGGGATTAATTGACAAGTAGTTAACTAGTTAATCAGACAAATTCTTGAACAAGATTTATAAATATAAAGTGTATGTGTGCTGTGCAGGGTGAAACGTAACTAAATACTAGCATCTCTGGTACCAAATGTTGTTACCGCCCTAAACCCTAGCTCGCCCTTGCTGCTCTCTACCTATCGCTCTCGCTCTCCCGAGGTAGAAGAAGGAAGGAGGAAGAAGGAGACGCACGTGGACAGTGGATTTTGCCGGCGCACGAACGCCACGGCCGCAACAACAGCCGTTTCACTCAAGCTCGAACTCGAGCACCACACCACGCGGTTACAATGATCACTGCACCCGGGCACGCACCCTCGCTCCCTCTCCCTCACGCCCGCGATCCGCCTGCCTCGCGCGTGACCACGACACGCTCCAACACGTGCTGCTCACGGCGGGCCTCCAACAAAACGCACACGAGCACCCCGCACTCCTCGCCAATGGTCTGGCCCTAGTCCTACGCACTGGGATCACGCACACACGCGCACCCCCATGTTTCTCACACGCACACACACGCGACCCCGCCACGGGCCCGACGCGCCCATACACGTGCTCGACATGTCCGCCGCGGCTTATTTGCCCAACAGTAATTCATAGACGCATGCGAGACAACGAACAATACGCCACCCTCCGCCGGCTGCATTATTGCAGTACCGCTGAACCGTTCGTAAACGGTGGGTGACGTGAGAATACATCCAGACGTGCTGCATCAGCGAGCTTTGGCTGCGCTTGCATGTGCTGCACTTGCAAGGCTGCACGCACCACCTACACACACAACGCCTGAATGCATTCAAAGATTTTCCATCTCGGCCGGCCACACGTCGCCATTTTCCGGGAATTAATGCGTGTAGTAAGGGTGCCTTACAAAGGGACGATGAAGCTCTGAACTCTGAAGCTGGCATAACAAATTAACATGGCTCCTCTCACTCCGAGGCTTGTAGTGCCCATAGATGTAAAGAAGAAGCCATGGGAGCAGGAGGTTCCTCTCCACAACCGCTGGCACCCGGAGATCCCTCCGGTCGCCGATGTGACTCAAGGGGAATTATTCCGTGTTGAGATGGTCGATTGCACCGGAGGGCAAGTTAAAGATGATGACTCGGCGGACGATATCAAATCTCTGGATTTTGCAGCTGTAAGTATATATGCATTTACTTACTTTTATGGATGAAATGTTGTGTCATGCATAGTTGCCGGATTCGTTAGACAAGGCGCCGAAGATCGTTCAATGTTGCTAGATCGGATTTGGAAGTTGCTCATGTTCATTGACTATGGTTTGATGTTCTGTTTATTCTAGTAGAGTAGGATTTCTCTCATGCGTGCATCAAATAAAAGCAAGTGTTAATTGTGCCAACAAACTGAATATGGGTTTTCCACAGCCTCACTATCTCAGCGGCCCCCTTAGAGTGGTCGATGCCGAAGGGGTTCCAGCTTCACCGGGTGATCTTCTTGCCGTGGAGATCTGCAACCTCGGCCCGCTTCCTGGTGACGAGTGGGGTTATACTGGAACATTTGACAGGGAGCATGGAGGTGGGTTCTTAACTGACCACTTCCCGAGTGCAAGGAAAGCCATTTGGTATTTCGAAGGAATTTACGCGCACTCCCCTCAGATACCAGGTACAAGTTGCTGCTATATATACTACTTTAAATGAATCATATTTATGAGCTTTGGATCATTTAAATGAGTTCATTTTGTGCATACCAGGTGTTCGATTTCCGGGGTTAACTCATCCTGGTATAGTGGGAACTGCACCGTCAGCTGAGCTTCTCAATATATGGAACCAAAGGGAAAGAGAATTGGTCGAGGCGGGTCATGAGTCTCTGAAATTGTGTCAAGTTCTACACCAGAGACCCCTTGCTAGCTTACCAACCTCCCACAACTGCTTACTTGGGAAGGTATGACGTGCTTCCTTTCTGCCGATGCATCTGAGATGCAAGCTTGCGTTTTCTCGAAAAATGAATAAAAAAGGATTAATCTTGTTTTATGGCCCATAATTCCAGTATAATAGTTTTTGGACGCAGATACTATTTACTCCCCCTGTCCCACAATAAATGACTTGGTTTTACCTCCTCCGTCACGGTTTAGAAGGCACAGTTAAATTTGCGTGCATTTCCACAATAGACAAGGTTTAGGGCACATTGCATTTATTTCTAGTAGCTAATTAGTACTCTGATATACTATTTCTATATGCATGCGTAGTGTGAATGCTATTTTTTAGCCCATCCCACAACCAATAGATAACCACCTAGGTCCCAGAGAATTTTCAAGCGCGCCTTCTAAACCGTGACGGAGAGAGTAGTTCAGATTTGATGCAGTTGAGAAGATCTCTAATCCTCTAATAAACACTCGTTACAGAGGTGATAGACCAAGTCTGGCTAACCACCACGACACGGAGTCAAACAACAGTTTGCGAAAGGTTAACAACAAAAATAGCACCACCGCCGGCATAGGTAGACTGAACAGATTAACAGAATATACTCCACAAAATTGAATTGCCAGCCAGGAAAACAAATCAGATTCAGTGGTCAGCTTCATATAATTAGCAATCCAAACAACCTCAAGTCCCATATGTTCATCGATACTTTGTTTATATATGGTCAAAGAGCTATGTTGACAAGGCATGCAATGTTCTGCAGACCCAGGAAGGGACTGCTGAATGGGAAAAAATTGCAAATGAAGCAGCAAGAACAATTCCTGGAAGAGAGAATGGTGGAAACTGTGACATAAAGAATCTAGGCAGAGGTTCCAAGGTTTATCTACCGGTATTTGTTGAAGGAGCAAATTTGAGTACTGGTGATATGCACTTCTCCCAAGGAGACGGTGAAGTTTCATTTTGCGGAGCAATAGAAATGAGTGGATTCCTTGAGCTAAAGTAATTACCTTAATTTGTTCTTCTCTACACTTTTCAATACTTGTCAGTTGTCACACTAACTACATTCTAAATGCGACTGGTATGAGTGGTATCTCAGGAGTAGTTGTTTACTGGACAACCTAGATCCATTAATGTAATAGAAATTCCCATTGTTAAGTTTCAACATTCTTTATCAAGAAACTAGGTTGGCACAGTAGCAGGAAGCATCTTGAGTCTTAACAGCTGCTTGCTTGAAACCTGTCAGATTCAGATGGGGCAGAGCGTAGAGAGAAACAGATACTAGTGCATAGCTATATTTCACCACATTATCAACTTATATCGTACCTAAGCCTAACAAACTGCAATTCTCAGTTGATTAAGCTTACATGAGTTGCTGAATTTGCTAGTTGCATAACAAAAGAATTGTCTATGTGATTTACTTCTCACGGTGTGCTTGTGAAACTCTAATGATTTATTTCACGTAGGTGTGAGATCATAAGAGGTGGCATGAAGGAATACCTGACTCCTGTTGGTCCATCACCACTTCATGTAAATCCTATCTTTGAGATAGGTCCGGTGGAGCCGCGTTTCTCGGAATGGTTAGTCTTCGAGGGCATCAGCGTGGATGAGTCAGGGAAACAACATTTCCTTGATGCATCAGTTGCCTACAAGCGTGCAGTTCTCAACGCCATTGAGTACCTTTCTAGATTTGGGTACTCCAAGGAGCAGGTAGGCACTAGGATTATTAACTATCATAATGTATTTTGGGTCGTATGCAGGTCTATATCATGTAAGAGGGATATTATCAAATGTTCTTGACTTTGGGTTGTATGCAGGTCTATATTTTATTGTCATGCTGTCCATGTGAAGGTAGGATATCTGGAATAGTAGACGCCCCTAATGCAGTGGCGACACTTGCCATCCCTACAGCGATATTCGACCAGGTATCATGTACTGGCCGCAACAAACTGTCTTCTGGACATTTTAAACCATGTGAATCATATCTGTTAATTCTTGGGCCTTTTATTTTTCATTTTCTTAATAAGAATATAACAAGGTTGTGGTTCATGCCTTTCGTCTAATCTTGGATATACCTTAAGCTTTTTTTGCAACTTTTTTTTTGAGGAAACCAAATAGTGGTGTGCATTGAGCCATTGACAATTAGTAGAGATATGTGTAGAGGTTTTTGTATCACATCAAATCAATGTCGATACTGCTAGGTTTGCATCCTAAAGAGTGCACAGTTACTCAATGGAAACATCAGTCTAATCAGTAACAGGCTGAAGGAGTAGTAGTAGTAGTAGTAGTAGTAGTAGTAGTACTAGATATGTATAATTGTATATAGACTACCCATGTTTCTGTTGCAAATAATCTCGTTGCCTAAGAATAAATGATCTTGACTGGTGTATGTTGGCAAGAGAAGCGATATTCACTATTTGTCTTTTTAGAGATCTCAAATGGACTACCATACACGGATGTATAGACATATTTTAAAGTCTACTTTCACTCATTTTGCTCCGTATGTAGTCATTTATTGAAATATCTACAAAGACAAATATTTAGGAACGAAGGGAGTAGTAGTTTGCTTAGCTTGTAAGGTAGAACATGTCAGTAGTAGAGTATCTCCTTCATTCATAGGCATTTTCAGTGTTATGAGTATTTTTATTTACAACTCCAGTGCATGACATTTCATTTGTTAACACAGGATATAAAGCCAAAACGCCTGGGGAATGGAGCAAAGTTGAGAAGATTTCCGGATGTTCTGAGATGAACGTACAGGGGACCATATATGTTAGCACAAGACCAAGGCGGTACAAGGGCACCACAACGTCAAATATCTAAAGTAATGCGTGATCATGTATTCATGTTTACACTATTGTCTAATAATAAATTTAAATAACCATCTTTATTATTTGAACAATCATTTCTGCATGTGCGACATGGAATGTGGAGTTTTTTCGACAAAGGGTGGATTTTATTAGCTCAATATGGAGCATCAAGAGGATACAAACACAAAAAGCACACACCCGGCCTCTGCATAGCTAAGATGCACACAGTCAACACGAATGCACACAACAAAAATCAAACCACCGACTAGCAAAGTCATACAAGACCGAAGCTACATCAAGACGGATAGAAAAAAAGGAGCAACGATAATCCAGGCCGAGCAAGTGTCCAGCCATAATGCAACCGCACATGATCCGAACGTGGACACAACCACGCGGACTAAACACGCACACATATGCAAGTAGCCTAGCCGCCAAAGATCTTCCATTGAGACGTCAATCATAGCTCAAATGGCGAGAAGAGATGGTACCACCAACATCTCAATGAAATGCTCCGGCGATCCCATGCCTTCGATGCAAGTGTTTGTCAATGGTAAATCTTTGACATGACCACTGGCCCCAGACAATACACCATAAGCCTACACTGCACCTCCATGGCTACAACAAGCCCTCACTATCATTGAACATGACCCGGCCATCTGCACCGCCGATCAGCATCCACTGCCACCTCGCACCATGTTTGCAAGGCCATACTGCAACAATGGAATGTGGACTTGTAGCTGTAATGTGGGATTTCTTGATTCTAGACACTTGAAAATTTATAAATCAGACGTATATATATATGAAGATACACAACAACAACAACAACAACAACAACAACAACAAAGCCTTTAGTCCCAAACAAGTTGGGGTAGGCTAGAGGTGAAACCCATAAGATCTCGTGACCAACTCATGGCTCTGGCACATGGATAGCAAGATTCCACGCACCCCTGTCCATAGCTAGGTCTCTGGTGATACTCCAATCCTTCAGGTCTCTCTTAACGGACTCCTCCCATGTCAAATTTGGTCTATCCCGGCCTCTCTTGACATTCTCTGCACGCTTTAGCCGCCCGCTATGCGCTGGAGTTTTTGGAGGCCTGCGTTGTATATGCCCAAACCATCTCAGACGATGTTGGACAAGCTTCTCTTCAATCGGTGCTACCCTCGTATATCATCATTCCGGACTCTATCCTTCCTCGTGTGGCCACACATCCATCTCAACATACACATCTCCGCCACACCTAACTGTTGAACATGTCATCTTTTAGTCGGCCAACACTCGGCGCCATACAACATTCTGGGTCGAACAACCGTCCTATAGAACTTGCCTTTTAACTTTTGTGGCACTCTCTTGTCACAGGAAATGCCAGAAGCTTGGCGCCACTTCATCCATCCAGCTTTGGTTCGATGGTTCACATCTTCATCAGTACCCCCATCCTCCTGTAGCATTGACCCCAAATATTGAAAGGTGTCCTTCTGAGGTACCACCTGCCCCTCAAGGCTAACCTCCTCCTCCTCACACCTAGTAGTACTGAAACTGCACATCATGTACTCGGTTTTAGTTCTACTAAGCCTAAACCCTTTCGATTCCAAGGTTTGTCTCCATAACTCTTACTTCCTGTTTACCCCCGTCCGACTATCATCAACTAGCAACACATCATCCGCAAAGAGCATACACCATGGGATATCTCCTTGTATATCCCTTGTGACCTCATCCATCACCAAGGCAGAAAGATAAGGGCTCAAAGCTGACCACTGATGTAGTCCTATGTTAATCGGGACGTCATCAGTGTCGACATCACTTGTTCGAACACTTTTCACAATATTATCGTACATGTCCTTGATGAGGGTAATGTACTTTGCTGGGACTTTGTGTTTCTCCAAGGCCCACCACATCACATTCCTCGGTATCTTATCATAGGCCTTCTCCAAGTCAATGAACACCATATGCAAGTCCTTCTTTTTCTCCCTCTATCTTTCCATTAGTTGTCGTACCAAGAAAATGGCTTCCATGGTCGACCTCCCAGGCATGAAACCAAACTGATTTTTGGTCACGCTTGTCATTCTTCTTAAGCGGTGCTCAATGACTCTCTCCCATAGCTTCATTGTATGGCTCATCAGCTTAATTCCACGGTAATTAGTACAACTATGAACATCCCCCTTGTTCTTGAAGATTGGTACTAATATACTCCGTCTCCATTCTTCTGGCATCTTGTTTGCCCGAAAAATGAGGTTGAAAAGTTTGGTTAGCCATACTACCGCTATGTCCCCGAGGCCTTTCCACACCTCAATGGGGATACAATCAGGGCCCATCGCCTTGCCTCCTTTCATCCTTTTCAAAGCCTCCTTGACCTCAGACTCCTGGATAAGACGCACAAATTAAAACGTATGCTGGTCTCACCAAAGGAGTCGTCCAGTTCAATGGTAGAACTCTCATTCTCCCCATTGAACAGCTTGTCGAAGATACATATATGCCATAATGTCTATCTTGCTGCAAAGTTTTGTACTTTTGTTATGTAAGACATGCAAGTATTTTGCTTGTGATTACTATTGAAACTAGCATAGCAGCCCTTGCAAATGCAAGTGCATCATCTTTAGTGTGCCGAAAGCATCAACTACCTATTGTTGTCATATACAAGAAAAAAATCAGATACATTTTCGAGGTGTAACTTTATCTCTTGTTTTTTCATATGATTATGTTGCTAAGAAATAACGAACAAGAACTTTTACTAAAATAGTGATACAAACTCCTTAGTTCTCAATAACTTACTTTACTATGATCTCATGCGTGTTGCCGTAGGAATCACTAACAAATAATTTGATGTTTAGAAACATGAGAATGTTTATGGAAACATAGTATATGTTGATGACAGGGAATTTTGTTTTAAATAAATATTGTTTAGAGTAATCATCTAGATAAAACATGATGAAAAACATAAAATGTGCCTAAATGATTTTTTTATTAATTTCCTTACGTTGACAATTTATCATCGAAGTGATCAAGCAATAACACCATTAAATAGAGACAGTGGAGACATCTCACCTTTGGCAAAAGGTAACACAATGATAGCAACCATTGTTGTGCATTCCATAAAAACCTTCCTTGCACTAGGGGAAAAATGTTATTTCAATCATAAAAGTAGTGGGTGTGGCGAAGCCAGTGGAGCCATTTTGGAAAACGAGTTTGTAACCACGCTTCCGAGGTGGCTTAAGTGCTTGGTTCTCCCCACATTGGGCTAACCATTGGCCCCCTTACGTGTCCCACCAAAATCCTAAAGTTTTTATTTCAAAAAAAATGTTAAATTTGATCATGCAAATAACCATAGCTCTTTTCAACGTGGTAAACAAAAATGGTGTTCATCCTGGCAAGAGTACCATTGTTCATGTTCATGAAATCTTCATTTGAGACAATCTTAAGTTTGCTCTCATTCAGTGTACAAAAAATTTAGTTACCTATTCCTCTTCATTTTATTTTACAATTAGTTTCACTGATTAAGAAATATTATGTGAGATCTAATCAGCTAAAAATCCTACAAAAATAAAAACTGTCAAGAATCATTTAAGTGTATCCTACCCTCCAAAATTAAATATGTTTATTTTAATTAATTATTTTTTCACAATTGCATAATGTCTCACATTTGAAGAGCAGTTTTAAACGTTCTGTTGTAGTGTAATGTAGATCTTATTTATTTATATTAAACTTTTATACTTATATGATTTTATATAACTCACTCTTTAACATAAACTCCATCACTAAATTGTATAATTTTCATATTATATTTAGTGTTAATTAACACAAAACCGGGCTACTAAGTATGAAGAGACATATTCTTTTTCACATCTTGAGCATGCAAATATACTAGTGCACAACGTAACATTTTATTTTTGTAATTAATGTTGTAATAGTTTCCTAAATTTTAGTTTGAGGATTTTCCTCACAAAGAAACCATTGGATCAATTAATCAATATCCTTAGAATTAAAAAATATAAGACAACTCATCGATACTTAGCCGGAACATTCTTATGGTTTTAATTTAGATGTATTTTTTTATTTGTAAATGTGCATATCCAATTAGGGGCCCTCAAATATTTGGCATAGATCATGGTAGCTATCTACCAAATATAATTGTTCGGAAGATGTCCAAGCACTAGTAGAAAACAGGGCTTTGGTCCAGGCCGGGTCAGCCCATTAGCCCGGTTCAGTCCAGAACCGGGACCAATGTGGACATTGGTCCCGGTTCGTGAGCCCAGGGGGTCGGCCAGGCCACGTGGGCCATTGGTCCCGGTTCATCTGGACCTTTTGATCCCGGTTGGTGGGATGAACCGGGACCAATGGGCCTCGCTCCTGGCCCACCACCATTGGTCCCGGTTGGTGGCTTGAACCGGGACCAAAGGCTCCCCTTTAGTCCCGGCTCATGTCACCAACCGGGACCAATGAGGTGCCTATATATACCCCGCGCTCGCGAGCAGAGCATCCCAGTGCTCTGTTTTTCTCTGGCCGAGGGGGAGAGGGCTTGGTGGTACTCTAGCTCACCTCCTATGCACACAAGGTGTTCGATGGAATGCCCGAGCCACACTACTTAAGCTTTCTCCTCTCCAAGCTCGACCTCCAAGCTCCATTTTCCATAATATTTGTCTAGGTTTAGCGGTCCGTCACGCCCCGTCCCTGTCTTCACCGCCGTCGATCACCCGCGCCGAGCTCATCGCTGGCACCATCGTGGTGAGCCTCTTGTTCTTATCTCCTTTCTGAAAGGAAAAATATTCTTACTTGTATGTTTACATAGATACTTGTATTATTTTCTTACTTTTATTATTGCATCTTATATAGTGCGATGGTTTTGGTATCCGCCCCCGTCGGCCCTCGTCCTGTCTATGATTCGGATGTGGTATATATATTATCTTTATAACTATTGGTTCATTTATTGTTTATGAAAATTATGCCGACCAACGTGACATAGATTTTATTTATGTAGGATGTATGTGAATCGGAAATGCCAACCGACCCTATTGTCGAGAGGTTAAATTTGTTGAAGGAAAAAATGCCATGCGCTTGAAGATTAAGGGCGTGTTGAAGGAAAAAATGCCAACCGACCCTATTGTTGAAGGAAAAAATAAAAAAAATTGAGGAGGAGAAGATGATATTGGAGTTGCATGTTGCGGATGTCGTCGATGATCACAAGATCAAGATGGATGCAATGCGCTTGAAGATTAGAAAGATTAGAAAATATGCCATTCATACCGAGGCTTGGTATCATTATGCTGTTGGATCAATTGTTACCTTGGTTGCGATTATGATCGCATTTGTTTTCGCATTGAAATGTTTTACATAGTTTCAATGTATGGTTTAATTAATTAGATGCTCTGGAGAGCTATATGTTGTTAGATGAGAACTATGTATGCACTTTGGTTTTAATGTGATGATGAACTTCTATTAATTTGGACACTTAATTACATATAATGCACGCAGATGAACCGGCAATGGATGTACGGTGACAGACACACCCGCGAGTACATTAAGGGCGTGCATGAGTTTCTCGATGCGGCTGAGGCAAACAAGCAGAATGGTTTTATGTGTTGTCCATGCACTCAATGTGGGAATACGAGGTCTTACTCTAACCGGAAAATCCTTCACTCCCACCTGCTTTACAAGGGTTTCATGCCACACTGTATGTTTGGACGAGGCACGGAGAAATAGGGGTTATGATGGAAGACGGCGAAGAAGAAGAGTACGATGACAACTATGTGCCCCCTGAATACGGTGATGCTGCAACGGGGGGAGCTGGTGAAGATCAAGAGGAACCAGACAATGTGCCCAATGATGCTGCAATGGGTGAAGCTGCTGAAGATCAAGAGGAACCATACGATGTGCCCGATGATGATGATCTCCGCCGGGTCATTGTCGATGCAAGGACGCAATGCGAAAGTCAAAAGGAGAAGCTGAAGTTCGATCGCATGTTAGAGGATCACAAAAAAGGGTTATACCCCAATTGCGAAGATGGCAACACAAAGCTCGGTACCGTACTGGAATTGCTGCAGTGGAAGGCAGAGAATGCTGTGGCTGACAAAGGATTTGAGAAGCTACTGAAAATATTGAAGAAGAAGCTTCCAAAGGATAACGAATTGCCCGACAGTACATATGCAGCAAAGAAGGTCATATGCCCTCTAGGATTGGAGGTGGAGAAGATACATGCATGCCCTAATGACTGCATCCTCTACCGCGGTGCATACAAGGATCTGAACGCATGCCCAGTATGCGGTGCATTGCGGTATAAGATCAGACGAGATGACCCTGGTGATGTTGACGGCGAGCCCCTCAGGAAGAGGGTTCCTGCGAAGGTGATGTGGTATGCTCCTATAATACCACAGTTGAAACGTCTGTTCAGAAACGAAGAGCATGCCAAGTTGATGCGATGGCACATTGAGAACCGAAAGAAAGATGGGAAGTTGAGAGCACCCGCTGACGGGTCGCAGTGGAGAAAAATCGAGAGAAAGTACTGGGATGAGTTTGCAAAGGACCCAAGGAATGTATGGTTTGCTTTAAGCGTGGATGGAATTAATCCTTTCGGGGAGCAGAGCAGCAATCACAGCACCTAGCCCGTGACTCTATGTATGTATAACCTTCCTCCTTGGATGTGCATGAAGCGGAAGTTCATTATGACGCCAGTTCTCATCCAAGGCCCTAAGCAACCCGGCAACGAATTGATGTGTACCTAAGGCCATTAGTTGAAGAACTTTTACAGCTGTGGAATGGAAACGGTGTACGTACGTGGGATGAGCACAGACAGGAGGAATTTAACCTTAAGGCGTTGCTGTTCGTGACCATCAACGATTGGCCCGCTCTCAGTAACCTTTCAGGACAGACAAACAAAGGATACCACGCATGCACGCACTGTTTAGATGACACTGAAAGTATATACCTAGACAAATGCAGGAAGAATGTGTACCTGGGCCATCGTCGATTTCTTCCGACCAACCATCAATGTCGAAAGAAAGGCAAGCATTTCAACTGCGAGGCAGATCACCGGAAGAAGCCCGCCATGCGCACCGGTGATCATGTGCTTGCTATGGTCAATGATTTACACTATGTAATCTTTGGAAAGGGTCCCGGTGGACTAGCTGTTCCGAATGACACTGAGGGACACACACCCATGTGGAAGAAAAAATCTATATTTTGGGACCTACCCTACTGGAAAGACCTAGAGGTCCGCTCCACAATCGACGTGATGCACATGACGAAGAACCTTTGCGTGAACCTGCTAGGCTTCTTGGGCGTGTATGGGAAGACAAAAGATACACCTGAGGCACGGGAGGACCTCCAACGTTTGCACGAAAAAGACGGCATGCCTCCGAAGCAGTATAAAGGTCCTGCCAGCTACGCTCTTACGAAAGAAGAGAAAGAAATCTTCTTTGAATGCCTGCTCAGTATGAAGGTCACGACTGGCTTCTCGTCGAATATAAAGGGAATAATAAATATGTCAGAGAAAAAGTTTCAGAACCTAAAGTCTCATGACTGCCACGTGATCATGACGCCACTGCTTCCGATTGCATTGAGGGGGCTTCTACCGGAAAACGTCCGATTAGCCATTGTGAAGCTATGTGCATTCCTCAATGCAATCTCTCAGAAGGTGATCGATCCAGAAATCGTACCAAGGCTAAGGAGTGATGTGGCGCAATGTCTTGTCAGTTTCGAGCTAGTGTTCCCACCATCCTTCTTCAATATCATGACACACGTCCTAGTTCATCTAGTCGACGAGATTGTCATCCTGGGGCCCGTATTTCTACACAATATGTTTCCCTTTGAGAGGTTCATGGGAGTCCTAAAGAAATATGTCCGTAAGCGTGCTAGGCCAGAAGGAAGCATTTCCATGGGCCATCAAACAGAGGATGTTATCGGGTTTTGTGTTAACTTCATTCCTAGCCTTAAGAAGATAGGTCTCCCTAAATCGCGGTATGAGGGGAGACTGACTGGAAAAGGCACTCTTGGAAGAGACTCAATAATATGCAGGGACGAATATTCTTGGTGACCCCGTATGTCGATGAACACAAGAACAGTCTGCGCTCCAAACACCCGGAGCAGTGCGACGACTGGATTACATGTGAACACATCAGGACTTTCAGCAGTTGGTTGGAAACACGTCTCAAAGGTGACAACACTGTTTGTGATGAGTTGTACTTGTTGTCCAGGGGACCATCTTTGACTGTATTGACTTACAAAGGATACGAGATAAATGGGAATACATTTTACACGACCGCCCAAGATCAAAAGAGCACCAACCAAAACAGCGGTGTCCGCTTTAATGCAGCAACCGAGAGCGGAAAGGACACATATTATGGTTACATAGTGGACATATGGGAACTTGACTACATACCTGATTTTAAGGTCCCTTTGTTTAAGTGCAAATGGGTCAATCTGTTAGGCGGCGGGGTACAGGTAGACCCACAGTACGAAATGACAACAGTGGATCTGAAAAATCTTGGGTACACTGACGAACCGTTCATCCTAGCCAATGATGTGGCACAGGTTATCTATGTGAAGGACATGTCTACCAAACCGAGAAAAAGAAAAGATAAGGAAGCGAATACATCATACAATGAGCCAAAGCGCCACATAGTTCTTTCAGGAAAAAGGGACATCCTGGGAGTGGACGGCAAGACAGACATGTCTGAAGATTATGAAAAGTTTCATGAAATTCCTCCCTTCAATGTCAAGGCTGACCCAAGCATCCTGATAAACAATGAAGATTATCCATGGTTACGGCGCAATAAGCAAATGACACAAGCGAAGAAAAAGTGAAGACTTTCTCCCGCAACTATTATGATGATACCATGCCAACTTTGTAACACACGAACATGCTACCATTGTCCGTTTTGTACATGCACATGCTATGTGGGTGAAATTATGATACCATCCCAACTTTCAACTTTTTCAGAGTTCATTTGAAATGCTTTCATGTCTTATGGTTCGCCCCTGGCCCATGACCATTAGTCCTGGTTTGTGCCACAAACCGGGACTAAAGGGTTGGTCCTCATTGCGGGCAGAGTTTAGTCCCACCTCGCCAACCGAAGGGGGCTCACACCGGTTTATAAGCCCTTCCCTCTCTGCCTTGTTGAACTCCTTTCGAAGTGAAAATAGATGCCCTAATAGAGAAAAGTTTAACCTAAATTCATAGTGAATTTCTCTGAAATTCATAGAAATTTACTAGGAATTTAGGTTGAATTTTCTCTATAAGCGCATCTATTCTCATTTATTAGTAAGTTAATCACAAACTTGTGATTCAAACAATTTTCAAAGAATTCAAATTTTAACTATTCAAATTTGAAAACTAATGGCACTAACAGAAAGTTTATAATTTTGCTATCCTAAAAGCAAACAAAATTAAAAATTAAAGCAAAAAACAAAAGAAAATAAATAATGCAAAAAACAAATCAAAAAAACAGGAAAAAACTATTTTTATAGTAAAGTTAATCACAAAATAAAATAAATAAAGCAACAAAGAAAACAAAAAAACTAAAAAAGTGTTTTCAAATTTGAAAACTAATGGCACTAACAGAAAGTTTATCATTTTTCCAAAACTAATGGCACTAA
>NC_041390.1:606886324-606886943 GCF_002162155.2 Triticum dicoccoides
TAACCTAAAAGCAAATAGAATTAAAAATTAAAGCAAAAAACAAAAGAAAATAAATAATGCAAAAAACAAATCAAAAAAACAGGAAAAAACTATTTTTATAGTAAAGTTAATCACAAAATAAAATAAATAAAGCAACAAAGAAAACAAAAAAACTAAAAAAGTCTTTTCAAATTTGAAAACTAATGGCATTAACAAAAAGTTTATAATTTTTCTAAAACTAAAAGCATAAAGATTAAAAAATAAAGCAAAAAACAAAAGAAAATAAATAAAGCAACAAAAAAAAACAAAAAAATGCCACCTACTGGGCCACCACGGCCTGAATACGACTAGAAACCCTACCATGGGCCAGGATTCAGGCCCGCAGTAGGCCCAGTAGGCCCACAGGCATTGCAGTGACAGATTAGGCCCGAAAGCCTGCAGTTGAGAGGAGCTCGGGAGGGTGGGCGCAGCAGCGCTTATAAACCACTCCCGAGCCGTCTCAACTAGCGAGGTGGGACTAAACTTTTGGGCGCGGGGCAGCACAAGGCCATTGGTCCCGGTTGGTGGCACCAACCGGGACTAAAGGGGGCATTGATCACGGTTCGTGGCACCAACCGTGACCAATGCCCCCCTTTAGTCC
>NC_041390.1:606887316-606902549 GCF_002162155.2 Triticum dicoccoides
CCCCGGCCCGCCCCCATCGCCGTCGCCCGCGCCCCTGCCCCGACCTGCGCCGCCCCGGCCCGCCCTCGCTGTCGCCTGCACCCCTACCCGCCTCCTCAGCTTGGTCCGGCCGCCGGCGCCCTCCCTTTGCAATTTTTTTCATATATATGCTTGTTTTATATATATGCTTGTTTTTATATATATATGCTTGTTTATATATATATATGTAATGATTTTTTTATAGAATATGATGTTTTTTTCATAGATGATCACATATATGATGTATGCACGAATGTGGATGAAATATGATGTTTTTTTGTTCATAGAACATGATGTTTTTTTAATTCACATATTTTTTTGTTCATGAGAGAGGCGGGGACGTTGAGGGATCATAGATGTATTTTTTTAGAATTTTCTATCGTGCATAGACGGATTTTAGACCACGGGAGCACCCCCTCTCTATCCTTGCAAAATTTGCTAAGTGATATTAAGAAGGAAGGAAAAGAAGTATAGGAAAGAAAGAAAATAAGAAGAGGAAAGAAAGAAGAAGAGGAGAGGAAGAAGAGGAGAAATAAATAAGAAGAAGAAAAAAGAAGAAAAAGAAGAGGATAAGAAGAAAGGAATAGTGGAGAAGAGGAACTAGGGTAGAGGGTCGAGGGTCGTTAAGGGGTCAAGCATCGAGGGTTCGAGGGTTCTATAGGGTCGAGGGATCGAGGGTCGAGGGTTCCAGGGTCGTCTAGGGGTCGAGGGTTCCAGGGTCGTCGAGGGTTCGAGGGGTCGAGGATCGCCGAGGGGTCGAGAGAGGTTTCCTAGTGTCAAAGTATTGAAGAAATCCATGGCTTCATCATTAGCCGGAAGTAACCAGGGCATGACGAAGTCCTCCAAAGTTATTTTGGAATAGTGTCCTAGATAGGATAATTTGCCTTTTGTATGAATTTCAGCAAAGGCCTTCCAAATAACGATATTTGGAAGGTTCTTGCTGAACTTTGTACCAAAAAGCGAATTATCCTATCTAGGACTCCGTTCCAAAATAACTTTGGAGAGCTTCGTACCATCATGCACCTGTTACTTTTGCCTAATGATGAAGACATGGTTTTGTTGAATCCTTTGACACTAGGCAACCTCCCGACCCCTCGGAGATCCTCTCGAACATGAGAGGAAGAAGAGGATCACCGAGGGGTCGAGGTTTCCAGGGTCGTCAAGGGTTCGAGGGGTCGAGGATCGCCGAGGGGTCGAGAGAGAGATTTCCTAGTGTCAAAGTATTGAAGAAATCCATGGCTTCATCATTAGCCAGAAGTAACCAGGGCATGATGAAGTACTCCAAAGTTATTTTGGAATGGTTTCCCGGATAGGATAATTTGCCTTTTTGTATGAATTTCAGCAAAGGCCTTCTGTCGGTGTCAAAACCGGCGGATCTAGGGTAGTGGGTCCCGAACTGTGCGTCTAGGCCGGATGGTAACAGGAGGCAGGGAACACGATGTTTTACCCAGGTTCGGGCCCTCTTGATGGAGGTAAAACCCTACGTCCTGCTTGATTAATATTGATGATATGGGTAGTACAAGAGTAGATCTACCACGAGATCAAGGAGGCTAAACCCTAGAAGCTAGCCTATGGTATGATTGTTGTATATGGAGTTGATTGCCTACGGACTACAACCCTCCGGTTTATATAGACACCGGATAGGGTTAGGTTTACATAGAGTCGGTTACAATGGTAGGAGATCTTGAATATCCACATCGCCAAGCTTGCCTTCCACGCCAAGGAAAGTCCCATCCGGACACGGGACAAAGTCTTCAATCTTGTACCTTCATAGTCCAGGAGTCCGGCTGAAGGTATAGTCCGGCTACCCGAACACCCCCTAATCCAGGACTTCCTCAGTAGCCCTGAAGCAGGCTTCAATGACGACGAGTCCGGTGCGCAAATTGTCTTCGGCATTGCAAGGCGGGTTCCTCCTCCAAGTCCTTCATAGAAGATTGTAAACACCAAGAGTAGTGTCCGGCTCTACAAAATAAGCTTCCACATATTGCCATAGAGAGAATAATATTAACACAAATCAAATCTGCTGACGTATTCCGCAGTGCGTCAACACACTACAACCAAGTCCTTCACTCGAATCGTTTTCACTTTTCCACCTCAGCGTGTTTTGCGAGGCGGTTTCCTTGGCACGTCTTGTCAAAGCAGAGATCGTGTACCCCCCTTTTACGTGATTCTCATCAATACGGACGTGGGTAACCCAACCGCGGCACTTATCACGACGCTTGGGAGGCAAGCGAGTTCTACTAGGCAGGTGGGGACGCACAACCACATCCGCCCATATAAGGGGACAAGGATCCACCTTTTTACCTATGCCTTCTTCCTCCGTTGCCTATCCATCTCCTGCGCACCCGAGCTCCACTTCCGACCTCAACCTTCTCCAGAAATTTCCGGAGCGGGAGGCAAGTGGATGGTCTCCTCCGTCAAGGAGGGCAAAGTCAAGAAGCTAAGGAAGGCCGGATACCTGTCCAAGGACATCACGCACCGGCTTCCTGAAGAGGGGCAGCTTCTCCCCACCCCAAGGCCCCATGAGAGGGTAGTATTTCTCCCCCACTTCCTCCGCGGACTGGGTTTTCCACTCCACCCATTTGTCCGGGGGCTCATGTTCTACTACGGTCTGGATTTCCACGATCTGGCTCCGAACTTCATCCTCAACATCTCGGCGTTTATCGTCGTGTGTGAGGCTTTTCTCCGCGTCCTCCCTCATTTCGGCCTCTGGCTCAAGACCTTCAACGTCAAGCCCAAGGTGGTGCGCGGCAGCCAGGCGGAGTGCGGAGGCGCCATGGCGGGCAAGATGGCCAACGTCCTATGGTTCGAGGGTTCTTTCATGGAGACCCTAAAGGGATGGCAATCCGGGTGGTTTTATATCACCGAGCCGCGTGATCCGAAATGGACCGCAGCCCCCGAGTTCTGATCCGAACCCCCCACGCGGCTTATGTCCTGGAAAGAGACGGGCCTGTCGTGGGGTGACGAAAAAGAGGTGACCGGATTGCAAACATGCATCCAGTCCCTGGTGAACAAGCCGGTCCGGCTTGTTAATGTAATCCAGGTTATGCTCGTCCGCCGGATCCTCCCGTGCCAACAATGGGATTTTAATCTGTGGGAGTTCGACCTGGCGGAACATCAAACCCTCAGCAGGCTCTTCGACACGACGTACGAAGATGCCTGGAAGATGCTATTCAAGGGCGCCGAGGCTCCCGCATCCGCTTCCGAGGACCGCGGATACAACTCGCAGCGTCACGCTAGCGAGGTATGCCATCTACACCTTTTACAGGATGTTAAGATTTTTTCATAGTTTGGCTCTATGCGGGATCTAAACTCCCTTACCTTTGACAGGCTTGGCGGGCGATATCCGGACCGATTAACTGTCCGGCTCCGCTGCCCGAAGACCCAGCCCCAGCTCTACTAGCAAAGCTGCTGGTTCCGGCGCCTTATGTGGTGCCGGAGAAGAAGGCCAAGAAGAAGAAAACCACGGGGACTCGAAAGAGTGCCCGCAACGTGGTTGTGTCGGACTTGTCATCTGACGAGTCCGAGACGCCCTCCTCCCGCGAAAACGAGGAGGAGGAAGAAGAAAACTCCACCCCCCAGCGGAGGGAGGAGAGAAGAGGAAGGCCGCCCCAACGGGGGAGGCCGAGGGGTCTAGGAAAAGGAAGACCCCTCCGCCGGACTATGCCCCCAACGCCGAAGAGGGCAGAGAGGAGTGGCCAAACAGGGCCAAGCGTCCGACGAAATCGTAAGTTCGGATATCAGAGTAACTCATGATGTTCCTTTGTTGCACAGCTTTCCCTAATGTTGAATGTAATTATGCAGTCCGCCTCGGGCCGAATTCGACAAATCGTCGGGAGGCTCCCTGGACTCATCGGACGTGAACTCAGTTCCGCCCGCTGTCTCCCCCTGCACTGCAGACGACACCGAAGTGGCGTCGCGACAAGCTCCGGGGCAGGAGGAGGTGGTCCCGGAGGAGCCGCAAGGCAACCTCCCGGACTCCAGGAGTGAAGGGGATAAGGCTCCACAGGGCTCTCAGTCCGGCTTTGTGCCGGACACCACGCCGGAATCTTCCACAGTTCCGGACCGCGGTAGGCGAACTCCTTCCAAGAGGAGCAAGCCTTCTGAGCCGGCGGCCTCCGTCCAACCGGAGGTGCCGGACAATCTGCTGGAGGTGCTTGA
The DNA here is from genome assembly GCF_002162155.2 of Triticum dicoccoides. Taxonomy (NCBI): domain Eukaryota; kingdom Viridiplantae; phylum Streptophyta; class Magnoliopsida; order Poales; family Poaceae; genus Triticum; species Triticum dicoccoides. Next base: position 606,891,496 of record NC_041390.1, read on the forward strand.
TGATGCCTCCATCAATGAGGGGCACCGTACTATTATGAGTACGGTGATCCAGAAGGTTCAGTCCGCCAAGAGCGGACTGACTGAAGCTTGCGCTAGCCTTCTAACAGGCTTCGAGGTAAGTAAAAATATGTAAAAATATTACCGCATAGACAGTAGCCCCTGATGCTCTGTTTGGCGTTCGGAAAGAAAAGCCGAATAGAGGATCTATTAAATTTCATAGGAGTCTAAAATAAAAGAGTCAATATGTTTATGCAGGCTTCGCTGCTATCCACCGCCGCACTGACTGCGGAGGTGGGTGTCCTGAAGCAGGACCTCGAGCGGACCGAGCAAGAGCTCGGCCTTGCCAAGCGGCGGCTCGAGGAGGAAGAAGGTAAGAAATACCTTACAGGAAAAGTGCCTATAAAAAGGCTTGATTGCAAAAAGAGTAACAGGATTGTACTGCTTATTGTAGGGGCCACGACTGAGGTGGCGACCCTTAAGCAGGCGTTGTCTAAGGCCGAAAAGAAAACGGCCGCGGAGCGCACCGAGCGAGACAGACTTGGGGCTCAGGTCGACGAGGTGCAGCAAGAGCTTCAGGTTCTCATGAAAAAACATGAGAGATTGGAGCTGGAGTCGAAGGCACAAGCATCCGAGCTTGCAACGGCCCTAGAGGCTGCCAAGTCTGCCAAGGCCGAAGCCCAAAAGGCCCGCCAAGAGTTGGAGGAGATGAGGAAGATAGCAGCGGGTAAGGCATTCTTTATGCAAAGCAGAAATATAAAAGTGAACTACCTGTTACTTACCCGAATCCGGAGCTCTCCAGGGGCATTCGCAGATCTTCCCCGCAGCGTATCCGACACCGCCGCATTCTACCGAGCTGAAGAGGGTAGCTCGACGGAGAAGGTGTTCTGGTCTCAGTATTCTGAGGCCGGACACCCTGTGCCCTTGAGCGACCAGCTGAAACAGCTGGTCGAGCTCCACAAGGCGGCCGAGCAGGCCATGAAGGGCTTCATAGTTCGGCTGTGGCCCAGAGAGGCCCTGCCTGGGAGCTATTTCGGGCTGGTGCGGCGGCTGGTGGAGGCCTGTCCGAGGCTTGAGGTTATCAAGCGCTCCGTCTGCATCGAAGGTGCCCGTCGGGCCCTTGCCCGTGCAAAGGTGCACTGGGGTAAGCTGGACGGTGAGAAGCTTGTGAAGGACGGGCCGCCGCCGGGGAAGGAGCATCGCAAGCCCGAGAACTACTACAAGGATGTTCTTGCAGGTGCCCGCCTTGTGGCGGATGAATGTACCAAGGATGTGATATTTGAATGAACTCGCTCGTGTTTATCCTGTGCGCTGAAAACTTGTTCATATGCGCTAAGCAATGCTTATTGAATTTAAAATATTACTTTCTGTGCGGCCGTTTATCAAAAATTGAGAGATGGCCAGTCGTCGGCTTCTGCCCCCATGCCACTAGTGCTGGGGTGTTCGGGATAAACCTGAGAGCTCTTTTCCCCATAGTTGGGTCCTTTGAGGGAGGCGCTCAGCACAACGAACCAGGCAATCGGACTATAATGCTTGAACACTCTCACTTAGCCATAGAACTCTATAATTTTAAATTTCGGCGAAGCCCCTAGTTCGGAAGACCGAGTTCGGGGCGCTATCCACGCCTTGGCCGGACAAAGCCAGCTCCTTGCTCGAAGCGGCATAAGCCTTTAGGGACTCGAAAAACCTCTCGAACAGCGACCGGTCTCTCGCCACATCATGACAGTTAGTTTTAGCTTTCTCCACTGAAGTGCTTAACCCAACTGAACCGGGGCACAATCGCAGTGGTTCTCCTAGTGCTACCTTAGCCGATAGAGCGGAACGTAAGGCACCAAAACATAGGAGCCGGGCAAACCCAACTATTGACCCAAATCATGATTTGGAGCCGATGCGTATAGTGCTATAAGTTCGGGGTGCCGCACTTGTGAAAGTGTACGGACTTCTCACACCATTATGAGGGGTACTGAAGCCCTTGGCGTGTTTGGCATACCATGGTGTACGGGTGCAATCATGTCATTTAATAAACATAAATGTGAAAAGAAGATAATGCAAAAAATAGACAAGAAGCTAAGCATTGTTTATAGAGAGGCTATTTATCAAAGCCGAACGATACAAATAGTGCGGTAAGCAAAAGATATTGGATTATTCAGTATGTCCTGACCAGGGGCAGGCCGCGGAATTGTATTTAAAACAGGTATACCGCTCGTAACAGAGACCACCTGGGAATTCCATAATGCGGCATGGCTTGTCTGCCTCCCTGGATCTTGCATCGTTTGTGCGGCAGTCGAATTGCCGAACAGGTCGTCCGAAGTATGGAGTCCTGAAAGTAAGAAAACATTAAAAAAGAATCCGGCAGCCCCTAGTACGTTTTAAGCCGTATTTTGGGCGTGCCGTTATTGTGCCCCTTCCCCTGTGCCCATGGTATTTCAAGGGCGTAGTTATGTACGCGAGGTACTGGTTTCGCTATGTCGCGAAAGCTGGGGTTGGGGCCACATTGCTACGCTTGCTCAAAGTGTGCCAGGCGGTCCTGCTGTGGGTTACTCCGGGCGCGCTTGGCAGTGTCTGGCTTTTTAATGGCCGGACTGGAGAATTGCCTGAGAAGGCTACTTTGTACCTCCGCTGCGAGAGCCGCCGTATGCTCCTCCGTATGGAGGGAGCGTTTGGTGTTTCCGTTGACCATAATTACTCCTCGAGGGCCTGACATCTTAAGCTTGAGATATGCGTAGTGCGGCACCGCATTGAACTTTGTGAATGCAGTTCGTCTGAGCAGGGCGTGATAGCCACTGCGAAATGGGACTATATCGAAGATTAACTCTTCGCTTCGGAAATTGTCCGGGGATCCGAAGACCACGTCAAGTGTTACTGAGCCTGTACAGTTGGCTTCTACACCTGGTATAACGCCTTTAAAGGTCGTTCTTGTGGGCTTAATCCTTGAGGGATCTATGCCCATTTTCCGCACTGTATCCTGATAAAGCAGGTTCAGGCTACTGCCGCCGTCCATGAGGACTCTTGTGAGATGAAATCCGTCGATGATTGGGTTGAGAACTAATGCGGCGAAGCCGCCATGACGAATGCTAGTGGGATGGTCCCTTCGATCAAAAGTGATCGGGCAGGAGGACCATGGGTTGAACTTTGGGGCGACTGGCTCCATCATGTATATGTCCCGTAGCGCATGCTTCCGCTCCCGCTTGGGAATGTGGGTTGCATATATCATGTTCACTGTCCGCACTTGTGGGGGAAAGCCCTTCTGTCCATTGTTGTTCGGTGGCTTGGGCTCCTCGTCGTTGCTGTGCAGCCCCTTGTCTCTGTTTTCGGCCCTTAACTTGCCTGCCTGCTTGAACACCCAACAATCCCTGTTAGTGTGATTGGCTGGCCTTTCGGGGGTGCCATGTATCTGGCACAAGCGATCGAGTATTCGGTCCAAACTGGACGGGCCCTGAGTATTCTTTTTCAATGCCTTTTTTCGCTGACCGGATTTATAGCCTTTGAATCTGGCATTGACTGCCATGTCTTCATTGCTGTCACTGCTAACGTGGCGTTTTTGCTTATTCCAACGTGTCCTGCCACTTTTGTCCTTGGTATCCGAATTACCAAGGTTCTTTGATAAGTTGTTGCTGCGAGCTAGCTAGCTGTCTTCTCCCGCGCAAAAGCGGGTCATGAGTGTCGTGAGGGTTGCCATGGATTTCGGCTTTTCCTGTCCCAGGTGCCGGGCAAGCCACTCGTCGCGGATGTTATGCTTGAAGGCTGCTAGGGCCTCTGCGTCCGGACAGTCGACTATCTGGTTTTTCTTTGTTAGGAACCGTGTCCAGAATTGTCTGGCCGATTCCTCTGGCTGCTGAATTATGTGGCTTAAGTCGTCGATATCCAGTGGTCGCACGTAAGTGCCCTGGAAGTTGTCGAGGAATGCGGCTTCCAGATCCTCCCAAGAACCGATTGAGTCTGCTGGCAAGCTGTTAAGCCAATGCCGGGCCAGTCCTTTAAGTTTGAGCGGGAGGTATTTGATGGCGTGTAGATCATCGCCGTGTGCCATGTGGATGTGAAGGAGATAATACTCGATCCATACCGCCGGATCTGTTGTGCCATCGTATGATTCGATGTTTACGGGTTTGAAACCCTCTAGGATTTTATGATCCATTACTTCATTCGTGACGCATAGCGGGTGTGCGGCGCCTCTGTACTGGGCTATATCACGACGCAGATCGGGAGAGCTATCTCTGTTGTGTTCAGCCCGACCGGATTTGTTGTGTCCGGAGTGAAGATCGTTGTCACATGCCGTAGGGCGCCTGCGCAATCCGTAGATTGATCTTGTTTGTCTTGCCTTATCCTCCAGTATGTCTTGCAGGTCGGGCGCATTTTCCCGTGCCTTAGTTGAGCAGCGTTGGGGTATGGCTTGGGTGGAGGGCCGAGAGGCCTCTCTGTCGTGGCCGCGAGGTGGCCGGTCTGCCATGTCATGCGCTGGTGATGTAGGTGCTTCCTCCTCTGATCGAGGTAGCGGCCTGCGCTTCGGGTAACTCTTGGAGGGGCGTTTGAGTTCATACTCTTCGGCCGCAAGGACTTCAGTCCATCTGTCAGCTAGCAAATCTTGGGCAGCTCTAAGCTGTTGCTGCTTTTTCTTGAGGCTGCTTGCCGTGGCAAAAAGCCTGCGTTTAAAACGCTCTTGTTCAGCGGGGTCTGATGGTATGACGAATTCGTCGTCATCGAGGCTTGCCTCGTCTTCGGAGGGAGGCGTATAGTTATCATCCTCGACCTCTCGGTCTGCCGCTCTCTCATGAGGGCTGGCTTCTCCATCTTCCTGTGCCGAATCTTGCTGAGGTGGGTGTTCTTCGGCGCTGTCCGGGGTAGTATTATCTCCCGTGCCGGAATCACCGTTTTTGCTTTGGCGGGATTTAGAGCGGCGCCGCTGACGCCGGTGCTTTGGCTGTTTCTTGGGGGCGTCATCCCCCACTGTTCCATCACCATCTCCATCTTTTGGAGTATCCACCATATATATGTCATATGACGAGGTGGCCTTCCAGCGCCCTACAGGTGCTGGTTCCTGTTCGTCTCCTACATCTCGTCCATGCCGTCGATGTCTTCAGAGCTGAAGTCAAGCATGTCGGTTAGATCGTCGACAGTGGCTACAAAGTGGGTGGTGGGTGGGTTTTGAATTTCCTCATCGTCCGTATCCCACCTTCGCTGACCGTAGTCCGACCAGGGCTCTCCTGATAAAGAGAGAGACTTAAGAGAATTCAGGATGTCGCCAAAAGGAGAATGCTGAAAGATGTCTGCGGCGGTGAGCTCCATTATCGGCGCCCAATCGGATTCGATTGGCAGGGGCGCGGGGGGTTCGGAGTCTGGGGAGGAGTCCGGATCCTCGGAGTCATGAGTCGTGCAGAGTGCGGGGCTAGCGTTTGGCTCAATCGCTTTCGGGATCGCAACCCCCGAGGTGACGTCCAACCGCTCATCCTCGATTGGCGCAATAGGCTCCGAGTTAGGGGTCGGAACCGATGCGTGTGCGGCCTCCAGGACACTGTCCGGGGGCAGAGCTAGATCATGCCCCTCGAGATAGTGCGGCGCGCTTGGCCGTGGCTCGAGCCCGTCGAAGATCAAGTCTCCGCGGATGTCAGCCGTGTAGTTTAAGCTTCCAAACCTGACTTGATGGACAGGGGCGTAGCTTTCGATCTGCTCCAGGTGGCCGAGCGAATTGGCCCGCAGAGCGAAGCCGCCGAAGACGAATATCTGTCCGGGGAGAAAAGTCTCACCCTGGACCGCATCATTGTTGATGATCAAAGGAGCCATCGGGCCTAAAGGCGACGACACAGAGGAACTCTCAATGAAAGCACCAATGTCAGTGTCAAAACCGGCGGATCTCGGGTAGTGGGTCCCGAACTGTGCGTCTAGGCCGGATGGTAATAGGAGGCAGGGAACACGATGTTTTACCCAGGTTCGGGCCCTCTTGATGGAGGTAAAACCCTACGTCCTGCTTGATTAATATTGATGATATGGGTAGTACAAGAGTAGATCTACCACGAGATCAAGGAGGCTAAACCCTAGAAGCTAGCCTATGGTATGATTGTTGTATATGGAGTTGATTGCCTACGGACTACAACCCTCCGGTTTATATAGACACCAGATAGGGTTAGGGTTACATAGAGTCGGTTACAATGGTAGGAGATCTTGAATATCCGCATCGCCAAGCTTGCCTTCCACGCCAAGGAAAGTCCCATCCGGACACGGGACGAAGTCTTCAATCTTGTACCTTCATAGTCCAGGAGTCCGGCTGAAGGTATAGTCCGGCTACCCGAACACCCCCTAATCCAGGACTCCCTCACCTTCCAAATAACGATATTTGGAAGGTTCTTGCTGAACTTTGTACCAAAAAGCGAATTATCCTATCTAGGACTCCGTTCCAAAATAACTTTGGAGAGCTTCGTACCATCATGCACCTGTTACTTTCGCCTAATGATGAAGACATGGTTTTGTTGAATCGTTTGACACTAGGCAACCTCCCGACCCCTCGGCGATCCTCTCAAACATGAGAGGAAGAAGAGGATAAAAAAAGAAGAGGAAGAAGAAAAAAAAGAGGAGAAGAAAGAATAGAGGAGTAGAACTCCTCTATTCTTTCTTCTCCTCTTTTTTTTTTCTTCTTCTTCCTCTTTTTTTATCGGGAACGAGGGTCGTCGAGGGACATAGATGTAGTGTCGTCGTTGTCGATATATACCCCCTCCCGATAGCTTCAACACGTGGGGGGGTCGATATTACCCCCTCCTTGAAACGTTCTCGAGGCCACCCCAAACCCTTGAAGCGTTGTCGAGGCCACCCCAAACCCTAGAGAAGCAGTGTCGAGGCCACTAATTAATATATATGATTCCTTACTATGATTAGGTAGCTAGTTCTACCTTTGCCACTAATATATCCATATGTCATGTTTGAATAATAATTTCCATGTTGTAAATATTTGTAGAAACTATGGACATCGCCCGAGACGAAGCAAAAGAAGCGTTGTTGAGGGACATAATCGCAGAAGGAAGTGATGTCGTCTCGTTGTTTCTCAACGACACCGATGGTCTGGAAGGAGAGGGTGAAGAAGCTGGCTACGGTGACCTAATGCCGGTGCGAGAAGAAGAACATGAGGACGGCTCCGGTTACCCAATGCCGGTGCAAGAAGGAGACCGTGATGAAGGCTCCGGTGACCGAACCGAGTCCGGCTAGGTATATATATTAGTTAAGCCAGTGCTGACTAGCTGATTGATGCATTCATTGTTTTGGTATGTACACATATTAATTAAGTCTTTGTTCTTTTTTCTAGCCCTCCGGATCGAGCACAACTTCGGTAAAGAGACGAGGCCCGAAGAAAAAGTTGAGCTCGGATGAAAGGTTTGAGATCATAGCAATCGCGCCCGACGGCCAACTGATTAAACCCATCCGAACAAAGAACGCATTTGTTGCTCAGTGCGGGGTTCTGGTTAGGGACAAGATCCCGATAAGCATCCAGCAATGGTTTAAGCCGGCTACAGAAGACCCTGAGGTGTCTTATGTCAATGATATGCAAAAAATGATCTTTGGACTGAGCTGAAGTCAAATTTCACCCTACCGCCAGAGGATAATCCAGAGAACCCAGTTAAAGAGCAATCAATCAAGTCTTTTGCTCTTAAGAGGATGACAGAACTATTCAGGAGGTGGAAGAAAGAGCTGAATAAGTTTGTCGAAAATGATGAGACACCAGAATTCAAGGGCAGATATGAGAAGATCAGAGATCACTGGCCCGCATTTGTGGCCCACAAGACACCGGAAAAGAGTAAGAAGATATCGGCGACAAACAAGCAAAATGCTGCGAAGAAGAAGCATCACCATCGCACGGGGTCAGGTGGCTACCTCGTAGCCCGGCCTAAGTGGGCCAAGACTGAGAATGATATGGTTGATAAAGGGATCGAACCAGAGACAATTAACTGGCCAGACCGTTGCCGGACTTGGTTCTTCCGGGCTGGCGGAACCTTGGACCCTGTAACAGGGAAGTGCATTTGGACGAACGATCAAATGGACATACCCGTCAGGAAGCTTAAGCAGTATATCGAAGCAGCGCAGCAAGGGACATTCTTTCCAGACAGAGAGAATGACGAGCTCACAATGGCCCTCGGGAATCCTGAGCACCCTGGACAGACACAAGGCACGCCAGGCTCCTTTTCGTGGAAGGTTGGGTTTCCGGACGTAGGTGGTTACAAATCCCATGAGAGGAGGAAAAAAGTGCAGCAGACCCAAATGCAGGCGCTGCAAGCAAGGGTAGACACGATAGAGGAACGAGAAGCAAATCACAGCAAACGTACTGCCGAAGCTTCCCCCGAAGCTACCCCGCCATCTCAGCGCAGAAGTAGTGTGGCTTCCACCGAGCTGCTTCAGCTGGAGCATGCCTTGACGGCTCCTGCCAGCTATCCCGTGGATGCTATCACGGAGTCTCAAAATTGCCACCTTATGACGCAATGGATGAATTTGAAGGTCAAGGCGGCTGTTGGCTTTGTTTATCCTACTGAACCGAGCGCAACTTTTCACTGCCGGCCGATTCCAGAAGGATATGCTAGGGTGATGGTGGATGAAATAACGGAGGGATTTGAGGACCTCCAGCTTGACCACCCTACCGGTGAAGGGGAGACTAGGCTGGGGTCTGCTCTGAAGACTCCATGCCTATGGCGGAAAGAGCTCATCAACCTTCCGAACTGGACGCCTCCTCCACCGCCTCCTCCTCCGGCGAGTCAGGGCACTCCGCCTCCTCCACCGCCCCCTCCTCCGGCGAGTGACGATCAGGGCACTCGACTGGCTCCTTCTCCAGCGCGTGGCGGCACTCCGCCTCCTTCTCTGCCTACGCCGACGCGCCCAAGCAGCCAGCCTCCTCCTTGTCCGCCTCGTCAGCAAGGGCGAAAGAGACCTGCCGCCACTCTGGCTGCTCCGGCGTGTCTAGTCCTTCTCCTCCGCCTTGTAAGCAAGTAAAGAAGACAACCGCTCCGTCTGCTCGGTCGGCGTCTAGCAGTACAACCGGAGGCGGGAGGACATACAGATTCGGTCCTTCTTTGAAGACTCCAGAGAAGTTACCATACGAGAGGACCCCGGAGGAGAACACCGAGATCGCATGAACCAAAGTGGATGAATGGTTTCAAGGGTTGAAAACAAAGAGACATCCACTTCCGGAGGAGAAGCTAGATCCGGTGAAAGCGAAGCGCACTCTGGCTGCCCTGACAAAACCACCGAAGTCTCCGACAAAAGGAAACTATGAGCGCATTATTGGAAAGGAATTTGCCGAAGCGGAGCGGTCGAGAAGTACTGTCAGTGATCAAAGGCTGAAAGAACGACAAGCTGGGAAACAAATTGCCCAGCTCGGTGAACAAGCGAAGCAATCGTGCCCCCCGCTCAAGGTGCCTGGCCACAACGTCGCTAATGATCCGAGGATGGTGCCCGGTTATAGCAATCTTGCAGATTACCTGCCCGACGATGTACATTATGAACCCATGGACGTGCAGATACAAAGATACGAGTACGGGAAGCCTCTCGTCAAAGATGAAAGATCTCTATCAATGATGATGCGAAGATTGCATGATTGGTACTTGAAAATCTGTTGGAATTGAACTGTTGCCTGTTCCATTTGAGGAGTTCTATCAGTTTTTCAATCAACTGGCCCTCGATAAAACAACGGTCGCCTGCTACTGTCTATAAGTAGTACTACTTCTATCATTAAGTTTCTCTATATAGCTCAGCTCTTTCATTGCATGTATTTAGAATCATCCTCACTATATTATGCAGATTGAAGATCGCCGAATTGAAGAAAAGACAAGTCGGTGATATTGGGTTCATTAACACATATCTCATAGATGCAACTCAGCTTAAATTTCATGCCGCAGCTATCGAGGCCAACTTGCTACGATCGTTCGTAATAAATGAAAACAAAGATATAATACTCTTTCCTTACAACTTCAAGTGAGTGTTACTGTCTTGTGCGTATTCGGTTTCCCTTATATATTAGTCAAGGTTATAGTAATGTAATTGATGAGTTATGCATGCGTGTGCAGTTTCCACTATATTCTCCTAGAGATTAAGCTTGAGCAGGGACTAGTAACCGTATTAGACTCAAGACGAAAAGATCCCCAGGACTATGCAGACATGACTCAAATACTCGAGAAGTAAGTTAAATCGATCATTATCCACCATATCAGCAACTTTGTTCATTTCCTGATATATCAAGTAATTGTTTTCTTCGTCCGGCAGGGTTTGGAGAAAATTCACCAGAAAAGCTCCGGGACTGCCGAAGGAGCTGCAATTTAGACACCCGAAAGTAAGTACTATAGTAGCATGTTCCGCGCATCTACTAGTCATTCAAGCGCTAGTTTCATCAATACCATTTGGCACTCTTGCTTATCAGTTTGATTGACCTCTATTTCTTGTAAAGTGGTTGTGGCAGGAACAAGGAAATGATTTCTGTGGATACTACGTTTGCGAGTCCATCCGCCACACGACCTGTGAGCGGGCCTACACTGATGAACAATATGAAGTACGTAAATAACAACATTCACAATTTTATTTTATTACCATCATTTGTGTTGAGTATCATTCATTCATATATATATGTATTGACCCCCTTCTTTAAATTAGATGTTTCGGAAGCGGGATGAACTCCTAGCACCAGCTCGCATGCGAGCAATTCAAGAGGAATTGGCGGCATTCTTTCTTGACCACGTGATCCCTGAAGGCGGAGAATTCTATGTGGACCCTGAGTCCGTATGATTATATTTGTAAGAGATAATTATTGTATATATGTAGCTGGTAGTGTCGGATAGATATACGAGAACTTGTTGTTCGACCAATCTCTCGGAGAAGGAGAGGTGGTCGATATCACTTCTCTTTGTATGCATATATGTTCATGATGATCTTCTGTTTCCTTCGTTTTCTTACTAGCTAGCTAGCGTGTCTAGTCCTCTCTATACGCATGTATAGTACACAGCGTCGACCAAGCACGGACATAAGAGAGGACACTTCTCTCTATTAATTATAGCTAGCTAACACAATATACGAAACACCTAAATTAACCCCCCCCA
>NC_041390.1:606903088-606907437 GCF_002162155.2 Triticum dicoccoides
CCCCAGCCACAGAAATGCTGACGCGTGGATGCCTATTGGTCCCGGTTGGTGCCACCAACCGGGACCAGAGGGTCTCCTGCCTGGGCTCCGCGCACAGGCCACGTGGAGGCCCATCTGTCCCGGTTCTGGATTGAACCGGGAAAGGGACAGGGCATTAGTACCGACCCTTTAGTCCCGGTTCCAGAACCGGGACAAAAGGCCCTTACGAACCGGGACAACAGGCCCTTTTTCTACCAGTGAAGAAATGTATTAATAGGGGTTTTTAGAGTGTCCCATTGTTGATTTTATTTGATGTGCATACAAATGGTTTGTCCTTGAAAATCTTTAGTTGCATACGTCATGTTGCTTACATCACTGCCTTAATATAACTTATAAAATGTACAAGTTGGTAAAATCAAACTATTTTGACTAGACATGTGTATGGTAAGCCTGCCCTGACAGCCCAAACCCTAAGCATGATGGTTGAGCCGGGCTCAGCCTCCAGATTTGGCCCAAATTTAAAGTCCAAAAGCCATCCCAAAATACCTTTAAAATAAGGTTTTATTAGAAATATAGCTAAAATATAGTATTTATATACATCAAAATTGATTAAAATAATGTTATTTAATAAAAAGTGTGGTATTATTATTATTTTGGGCCAGGCTCGGGTTTTTGGGGATGGCCTTTTTAAAGCCCGGCCCAAGAAATGCCCACGTCTAATTTCAACTATCCAATCCAACCAGTTCAATGGCTCGTGAATTCCCTTCCATATTTAACAGAGGGTTAACAAGAGTTAAGATACCACTAGCCAGTGTGTAGCATGGTTAATTCGTGGCAAGGTAATCTTTTCAAAATGTTGTCCAACAAGTTGCTTGCTTATTCCCATATTGCATAAATTGGAACAAGACATATTTTTTCTGGAAACTTGATGTTTTACTTCTAGAAATTAAAAGGTTTAAAAGACGGAAGGTTTCACTTTTATAAGTTGGAGGTTTCAGAAAATTAGGGGTTGTTGTACCGGGAATTATAAGTTTCCAGCTAAAGACAACCACTAAAAAGTAGAAAAGCAAAAATAAATCTAGGGATGTTCCACCACATCCATTGCATCATTTAGTATTAAATTTTCAACAATTTTTTTTTATTTTTTTACCGCACAGAGGAATCTATTACATATTAAAAGTATATTATCAGAAGCAAGAAAAATAGACATAATATAAAATCTTGAAGAAAAACTTTTGAACATTAATTTGGCGCCCTGTATTAATAAAAATAGAATCAATGGATGTGATCTTTTTCTTAGAACAATTCACCCACTTTATTGATCCATAGTAATGTATTGAGGAATACAAGTTACATCATGAGGCTGAAGAAGCCAGGAATGACGACCAACATGTAAAGAAAGAGCATAGCCAGAAATCCGTTGGTGCTCCCGGAAGCGCGCGCTCCTGCACAAAAAAATATTTCAAACTGTGAAAAAATTCCAAACAAAAATTTGACGCATACATCTCGAATTATATGTGTGCACGTCAAGTTTCGGAGAAAACCGACATTTTTTGTGGCTTGTGTAAAAAAGACAAAAGGATGTGTTGTAAAAAGCATTTTTTAACACCGGATTTTGTCTTTTTCACACGCAACACATATGTTGTCAGTTTTTTGCGAAAGGACTTTACGAGCATGTACAATATCGAGATGTACGCACCAAGTTTTTGTTTGGAATTTTTTAACATTTAAAAATATGTTTAAAACACATTGTAAAACCAGGAGGGCGCGCTCCCATGCGTCAAAACGCTACTCTGAGTGAGCGAAGGTTACTTCCTAGAACTTCTTGGACTATTCGCCTAGTTCCTTAATCATATGGCATTATGGCCACATGAATTTTGATGGATATCATTGACAACCGAGAGACTGTCTAAACCGATGTTCAGTCAACGAACTCGCAAATCCTCAGTCAAAGCTAAAGCCTCGCGGCACGCAAGCATTTCTTAGACAGCTGGATCGGAAAGAGCCGGAAAGGTTACCGCTGATGATCGAAGGTGTATTTCCCCTCGCTGGATGAGGGCACAAAAGTTAAGTCACCTTTGTCTTTTTGGGTATGCATTCAAGTACCCTTTGTTTTTGCGAGAAGCATTCAAGTAGCCTCTGTATGGCCACTGCAATCTGGTAACTTATATAACCTTGTTTCTTCTGAATCGAAATGTGGTGTATATTTCTAAACACTTTTTAGATTTAAGGATACAATTTTTTACTGACATGACACTAATTGAAAAGAAGCTATTAGAATTCACCAACCACCCCAAATTGAGACCATGGTAAGGGGGTACACAGGTAGATACTATCTAACAAATATTGGTTTGTAGCGAGAACATAAAGGGTTCCTCGAGATTAATTACCTGTTCAACAATAATTAATTGTTTTTGTCAGTAAATGCCCTTTTCTGATCTGACGACGCACCTCACTACCTACTTTAAACCCACCTCCAACCACCGATGTTTAAAAATTGGTCGACGCAGGCACCCTCTCACCCATCCCCTCATAGTCCAAACAATGAGGAAATTGCAAAAAAAAAAAACATTGTAATTGAGGACCCTAATTCAGAAAACTGCCGCTATTCTTTTTTTAAACCATCAACATTGTGCTAACAGTTTTCAGAAAACGTTGATCGCTCAGGTAAACACTCGCTGACTGTAAAACTGACATATGGGTCCCACTCTAAGCGATGACGTGGTTACCAAAACTAACGGCGGTTAACTGGAATTTAGTTGACCGTTAAAATAGACATGGGCCTACATGTCAGTGTCAACTTAATCCTCTATCTAATAAAAGAAACGTACAACTCGGTCACACCCGTCCTCCTCCCAATCCTCATCCGAAAGGATCCCACGCCGGACCGCCGGTCGCCGCTGGCGAGGCAAGCCGTTGCCGCCTCGCCGTTCTTGGGGGGAGGGGGGGGTGGAGAGTAGCAACGGGAGACGCCATGTCCGCACACGGGGGCGCGAGCAGCAGCACCGACCGGAGTGGGCGCGCACGGGCCCGCGAGCTGACGTCTCCTCCACAGCACGAGCGCGAGCAGCGGGAGCCGCCACGACCGCGCAAGGGCCCGCTAGCAGCAGCCCTGTTCATGCACGGGCGAGCGAGCAACAACACCGGCCAGAGTGGGCGTGCATGGGTGCGCTAGCAGCAGCCCCGTCCGCGCACGGGTGCGCGAGCGGCAATACAGACCGGAGTGGTCGTTCACCGGTTTGCTAGCAGCAGCCCCGTCCGCGCACGAGCGCGCGAGCTGCCGTTTCCTCCAAATTACGGGGCGTCGTAACGAGGGCAGGGGTGGACCGAGTCAAAGGAGTCGTCCCCATATGGCGGCGGTGGTGCGGATCCTATATCGCGGGACGGTGGCGGAATTGGGGGCCAGTTGTGGGATAATATGGGAGTGGGGCTACGACAGTAGTGGGCGGCAGCGGCGGTATGATCTGGGCGGCGGAGGGGACTGAGTCGGGGCGGTAGTGAGAGCCGGAGAGATGGGAGGTGGCAAATTATGTCCACTAGCGTCGTTATCTCTGTTCTTGCCTCGTGGCACCTGACAATGGGACCCAGTGGTCAGCTTTGTTGACAAACATCTCTAATCTAGTGATCGGTGTTTTTTCAAAACCGTCGGCACAATGTTGCTGGTTTTTGAAAAAAATCGAATGGTGCCGGTTTTTTGATTTAGGGTCCTCAATTGTGATGGTTTTTTAAAATTTACACTCCAAACGAGCCCCCTCCAGCAAACCTCTCCCCCTCCCCCCCCCCAAAAAATCTTCTTCTAACCTTCTCGCACAATAAGTTGCTTCTTTCTCTATCTCCACCAACAACATCCTTTTATATCACTACTAGCGAAAACCTTATACACAGAATTTTAGCTGTAGCGCTGGATAAAATGGGGCACTACTGCTACTTAGCAGTAGCGCGTGGCAACAGAAGGACATAGCAGTAGCATGGTCAGGGAAAAGAGTGCTACTACTAAAATTACCACACCGTTGCCGCCAGGCTAAGTGTAGTAGTGGCGCTTTGCTATGAAACGCGCTACTGCTAGGTGGATTAGCAGTGGCGCTTTCTCCTAAACCGCGCTACTGCTAATCCAACCTTATCCCGCCACGCGTTCGCACGTTTCCTCACTCCCCTCGCTGTCGCGGCCGTCCTCCTCCTGCCATCGCCCCTGTCGTCGCCATATCGCCGCCGCCGTCGCCGCATTCCTGTCGGCGTCACCGCCATCCTCCGGCCTCGGTAAGCCTCCTCCTTCTCCTCTTCCTCCCCCTCCTTCCTCTAGATGCCCCTCCTCCCTCCTCCGCCCACTCCTCCCTCCTCTAGCTTCCTCTCCTTCCCTCGCCCCCCCCTAC
>NC_041390.1:606907812-606913900 GCF_002162155.2 Triticum dicoccoides
TCCTCCCTCCCCCTCCTCCCACCATAGATTTAGTTGATAGTATAGATAGGTAGAATGTAGGTTTTTTTAATAGTATAGATAGGTAGAATTTTGTAGAATGTACACAGAATGTAAGTGGTTACTAGAACTAGTTCATTTATAGTAAGTGCTTAATAGAACTAGTTTATTTAGTAAGTGGTTAATAGAACTAGTTTATTTAATAAGTACTTAATAGAACTAGCTTATTTAGAAAATGTTTAATAGAACTAGTTTAGAGAGAAAGAACTATATTGGCAAATTTAGTTATGCTAGGATATATATAAGATATTTTGAAATGTTTTTGTTCATATTTTCAACCATTGAAATGCAATGGCCATCAACCATTGAAATGCAATGACCATCAAGTTTGAATGCAAATAGGATATGTGCTTGCCCAAGTGGCCATGTTTGCAGTGAACACCTCCGAGTGGCCTATGTTTTGTCGGAGTGTTGTTTAATTTCCACTTTGGCAAATTTTAGGCGCTCGATATGTCATTTTTTAGCAAAGGTCATGCCAGATTTTTTTCATGAATTTTGGCATGACTTGTGCTAGAATATGTAGGAAATATCGAGTGGCCCGAATTTTCTACAAAGATAATTAAACGATATTTCGGGTTGAATAATAATGATCTTATTTAGTTTTTGTAGTACATATATGTAATTTTAGAAGTTTAATCTTTGAATTACGATGTGCTAGAAGGAAATGCTGTCCGACGACGATAGTCTCTCAGAGTGCGACTGGTGCGGCGATGACCGGGGTCTGTGCAACATGCCTCACCTGGTAGAAGGTCGACGCTTCAGTATTAAACTCCAAGAGACCTTCGATGTTGAAACGGTACGCAACGATGATAAGTGTTTGTTCGTAATTAAGCAGGACTTCTCCTTTTTCAATGTGTAATGTTCGTCTTTTACAATTCGACTAGCTTACCCCATGCCATGCAAGACGCTATGTCTTAGAGAGGATGGATTTTGAAGATCATAAAGTATGGAAACAAAGATAGTTCACCTGAGGACCCATCATGGTATAGATTTTAATGTAAATCTATACAATTCTGTGAGCGTATCCCATTTTGGTTGCCTGAATTGGGAAGCACTTTGCAAGATGTATGATTTTCATGAGGGTATGCTTGTCACCTTGGATCTTGGTGATCCTGACATTGACGAAGATAATATGGACATTTGTGTCCGTGTTGATACGCTTCCAATTCTACCGCTATGTGAGTTTCTCAAACATAGTTATTAAGTAATTTATATTGTTTATTTCAAAATAGTTGACATCTTATTTCCATTGATAGCTTATTTTCATTCTTCAAAAAATGTACGGAAGATGATAGATAGAACCTACTACACTGATGGCGCAAAATTAACTTATCAGGAGAAAGATCGTCTTATCTAATTTATTATTGATGTTGAGAATTACAATATCAATTATCAACCTCCTGCACATTATGGTCAATATGTGCCACTAGTGCACGTGTTGAACTACGGTAACAACTATGGAGATGGCATGGTAAGATTTTTTACTATTATGACATCCATGCATCTTGGACTAGCTTGGTTGCTGCATCATGTCTAATTTTCATTTAAATTTGAATGGAGGAATTTTCAAAGCCTCAGAATCCTTTTAAAAAATGATCAAGATAAAACTGTTTCAAATAAGTCCAAGAAAATGTTCCTGTTATCCTCTGGAAATACTGGCAAGAGGTAAAATCCAAACCAATATCTTTGGTGTCTCAGAAACATTTATTTTGGGCCTTTGAGTTAAATCAATAGCTATTTGAATTGGATTCATATCTAATAGTAAATAAATATAGGTCCAATAATTCTGAAATATTTTGTGGAGCTTTGGTTTAATTCTTTTAGCTTCCAAAAATATTTTCATAAGCAACAAAATTGAATTGGTTTTGAAACCAAATTCAAAACAAACCTGCAAAATAGAAAACAGAACAGAATTAGAAAAGAACAGGAAAGGACAGAAACCTTACCTGTCCAGCCCAGCCGGCCCAGCATTGTAGCTGGCCCAGCCCAGCCGCCGCACCGTCTTCAACCACCTACAGGCGTGTGTTTTGCGCGCGCGCACGTGCTGCGGCCACCTCCTCTCTCCCTGCCTACCTGGACCTCCCTCGCGTCGCCACACACCTCCCTGGTCTCTCTCTCTCTCACTCTCCTCGTGCTCCTCCCCTTCCTCTGTCTTGCTCTCTCACGCACACTCGAACGCGGCCGTCGCCACCGACGACGATCACCGTGGCCACCGTCCACCCTACCCCTCTCCGTACCGTCCAACGGCTCCGCCCCGACGCCCTCTTCCTCATCGCCAAGCCACGTGAGGCCGGGAGCCCCGCGCCGTCGTCCTCGCCTTCATCTTCTTACACGGGATCTGATGACAACCGCCGACGATTCGACGCCGTCCGGCCTCCCTCGAGCTTGCCGACCACCTCTACGAGCCCGCTGTGAGCTCACTGTCCGTTTCCCATCTAACTCCGTCGTCGTCTGCACCCGTTAGCTAGCCCACCATTGGTGCCATACTCTGGCCGCCGCCACGAGCTCGGTTCCGGATAACTCCGGCCACCCCGAGCCCTCCCGTTGCTTTCTTTGGATGCGTGTGGGCATGGGCTACCTTCTGGTTCCCTCTGCGCGTCGATCCGTCGCCTCTGGCGCAACTCCGATGGACCCCCACCATCGGCTGTGGTCGTCGCTGGCTAATCTTCGGCGGCTGACGTGGCCTAATTAGTTTATGCACTAATGACCCCACCTGGTCACTGACAGTGGGCCCCAGGCTCTAAGTTATAGTTAAGATTAGTTTTAACCTTAACTAACCGCGGAGACACTGACTAATGGGTCCCACGTGTCAATGTTTGACCCTAGCCGCCCAGTTGACTTGCTGATGTCGTGCTGATGCAATGCTGACATCATCAATGTTTTTTGGATATTTAATAAATCAGAAATGATTTATGAAATCCAGAAAATTTCCCAAACTTCTAAAAATCATAGAAAATCAACCGTAACTCCAAATGAAAAGATTTATATATGAAAAATTATCAGAAAAATCAAATCTATCCATTGGTACTGGTTTCATGCATGTTAAAGCAACTTAACCTTGCTGTATAGCTCAAAACATGTTAATGCACTTTGGCAGTTCATAGTTTGAATTTGAATTTGAACCTTTGGTTCAAATCAACTCAAACCCTTCTGCTTCTAGCTGCATTAGCTCAAACCACATCATGTTGCCATGTCACATTCATGCATCATATTATTGCATTGCATTGATTGTGTTCCTTCTCTGTTTGTCGGTGTTGTTCCCTCTTAGTAGGCGTGGTTCTCACGATGAGATCGATGACACTGATGAAGAGCTATACTATCTTCAGAAGTGCCAAGTAAGCAAAACCCCCTTGTTCATTCCGATAAAATCCCACTCTCTCGCTCCTGCTCTCTTTTACTGCATTAGGACAACAACGATTCAACTGTTACCTGCTGCGGCAGTTGAACCCCTTTCCTCTGTATGACCTGTCATTGCCATAGTAAATAGATGAAACCCACTAGCATGAGTGGGAGTTTTTTGAGCCCTGATATGCCTACTCATTCATGCTTGTTTGTCATGCCTGCTACTGCTTAGAGTTGAGTCAGGTCTGATCGGGGATGAATTGGAATGGTGATGAACATGTCCTACTGTCTGTGAGCTAAGTGTGTGAACATGATTTGGTAAAGGTAGCGGTGAGAGGCCATGTAGGAGTACATGGTGGGTTGTCTCGTTGAAACCGTCCTCAGGAACTGAGTTCTTTGTTTGTGATCCATAAACAGTTACTACCACACATTGGGTTCCGGTAACTCGACCCATCTCGGCTTATTAATCGCCTCGATCTCTGTCCAGGAGTTGCAACTAGTTTCTGGTGTTTGTAGGATATGTGTTGGGGGCCATGTGTAGCGCTGACCCTAGGGGTGGGCTATGATGCGGTAGAGACACGAGGCACGGTGTACCGAGACGCCCGTTTGGTGCCTCAGGAACCCTGCTCTCATCGTTTGGGGCCGTGAGCGAAACCCCGGCCGGATCTCCTTGCAGATGGAACCCGAATAGGCGATAAACCTGGACTAGAGACTTGTGTGGTTAGTCAGGTCGTGGCCGACTCCCTCGCCAGGCTTCCGCTTGAAAGTTGCTGAGATACACGACGTGTACATGGTGGTAAGTGGCGAGAGCGTGTGTGAAGAAGTACACCCCTGCAGGGTTATAAATGATCTATTTGAATAGCCGCGTTCACGGTAAAGGACTTTTGGGTTGCCTATACAGTTCATAGACAAGTGGAAGTGGGTACTCTAAAATGCGCAAGATAAGCGGGAGTGCTATGGATGGTGTTCTCGTAGGGAAACTAGAGCGGATCCCTAGTGGTGTATTGATATGGTGAATATGTGGACTCGTGTGCACCACCTCAAAATAGTTACTTGCAGTCGTAGTTCAGGATAGCCACCGAGTCAAAGCTGGCTTGCTGCAGTTAAACTTCACCACCCCCTTTGTTTATACTGATGCATATGTAGCTAGTTCTGATGTAAGTCTTGCTGGGTACATTTGTACTCACGTTTGCTTAATTTATGTTTTGCAGAGAGACTTCAGTCTCACTAGTAGTTCCGCGTGGACTCCGACGTTTAGCTTGTTACCTCAGCTATGATCTTGTACCCTCAGCAGGGTCTTGTAGATAGTCAGGCTTCTCGGCCTTTTTCATTTATAATTGTTTGTACTCAGACATGTTATGCTTCCTCTTGTTGCTTGTATGCTCTGTATGTTGGGTCATGAGACCCATGTTTGTAATACTTGGCTCCTCGGAGCCTAATGAATAAATAGTTGAGTCATAGAGTTATGTTGTGATGCCATGTTGTATTTGCACATATTGAGCATATTGTGTGTATGTTATTGAAATGCTTGGTATGTGTGGGATCCGACAACCTAGTTGTTTATTCTTGGTAACCTCTCATATGGGGAAATGTCTCCTAGTGCTTCCACTGAGCCATGGTAGCTTGCTACTGCTCTGGAACACTTAGGCTGGCCGGCATGTGTCCTTCTTCGTTCTTGTGTCGGTCCCTTTGGGGAAATGTCATGCGGTGTCTACCGGAGTCCTGTTAGCCCAGCTGCTACAGCCCGGATTCACTCACTGATGACTGACACGTTCGTTGCTTGGTCATGTATGCCTGTCCCTGTAAGTTAGTGCCACTTTGGGTTTATGACTAGTCATGTCGGCCCGGGTTCTTTGTCATATGGATGCTAGCGGCACTATCATATACGTGAGCCAAAAGGCGCAAACGGTCCCGGGGTAGGTAAGGTGGCACCCGTGGGAATACCGTGCGTGAGGCCGCAAAGTGATATGATGTGTTACATGCTAGGTAAGTGTAACTTAGGATCGGGGTCCTGACAGCTTTGGTATCAGAGCTTGACTGCTTGTAGGATTACCAAGCCAAACTGGTCGAAGTTGAGTCTAGAAATGCTATAGTTATATAAGGGAATTGATTGTGGAAGGGAACATAAGGCTCCTTTTACTCCTTTACCTTATGTCCCTCTGATCCGAGTCACCCCAATACTACAAAAACGGCCATAGCTAATATGGACATTAATGGCGCACCATATATGTGATGCGCCACTGCTATATAGCAGTGGCGCACCAGATATGGGTGCGCCATTAGTGGCCATATTACTAATGGCGCACCTGGTGTGTGGTGCGCCATTACTAGTTTTGTCCTGGCCCCACACCCCTCCCCATACTTAGCAGTGGTGCACCAGGGGAAAGTGCGCCATTACTAGTTTTAACTAGTAAACTTGTAATTGCGCACCAGTAAGAGATGCGCCATTGCTATCTATACGTATGGCACACCTCCTACCAGTGCGCCATTGCTATCACCCCTTATCCCCTCGCTCTAGTCATGTTCTCTCCCCTCCCCTTCCTCCTGACACACCCACCCACCTCCCTCGACTTCGATCTAGATCAGGAAGCCCCGACCGCCCGCCTCTTCCTCTCCCTCCCGACCACGGAGAGCCCCCTCCCCCCTCCCTCACACTAGATCCAGGGCATGGAGCCGTGGTGAGGTCCTT
>NC_041390.1:606914277-606924550 GCF_002162155.2 Triticum dicoccoides
GGTCCTTCCCCAACCCTCCTCACCGGATCCATAGGAGAGCTGGTGACCACGTCCTCCGGCGAGGGCATTGCTCCGGGGTGTGGAGGCCGCCGAGCTGCAGGAGGAGGAGCTCCCCACCACCCCAAGGCCCCAGATCCAGCCACCACGGCCATAGCCGGGCTTCCAGATTGTCGTCTAGCTTCCAGATTCTGCAGTCCTTCGACGGGCCGCTGGAGGCTGACCTCCACAGCACGCAGGAATTGGAGCAGGTTCGAACCGATCTGCCGTTCTGATTCGATTAGTGCCACAGGTTGGCCGCTCCGAGGCTACGATTCTGTTTCTTACAAGTATCATCTTGCCTTGCTCGTTGATCAAAATCGCAGCTTTTAGCCCAGCTGGGTCTGTACAAGAGCAAGGAGGAGGCCGCCAGGCAAGAAGAGGTGATGGGGAAGCTTGACAAGGTGGCTGTTTCCTCCTACCATATGCGAGTTGGCATTACCTTTTGGTAATTTATCGTCTGGTGAACAATATGCATGTTTGAAATGCAGATTGTGAAAGAGTTGGTCAAGGAGTTGCCTATTCAGAGAGACCAAGTCAATGCAAATGCCGTGCTTTTCACCTTCGGGTCATACCATCTAGGGGTAATATACATGCTTTGCGTTGCTTATTTTGGAATCAGCGCTGTTCTAGAGAATAGGTAACATATTTGAGCATGTATTTGTTTAGCTGCACTAAAAGAGGCTTCCTGTTAGTAACTTAATATTACCAAACAGAGTATTAGTGTTCTTTATAGATAAAGACACCAGGATATGGAAATGCCACACACCCTTAATTTGATTCTTAACAACTGTTGAACTGTATGCCAACTGGCTCAACTGCATCTGGGTGAACTATTCCTATTTTCCGTCTATGTCGCTGCTTGTGTTCTAGTACTTTTTTCGAATACTCTGTTTTCAGTTCTCGCAGTCATAGATATAGAGCACTGCGTTGATTGGTGAACAACATAGACTCTGGAATCAGTCTTGCTTTAAAGGGTATTTTACCTATCACAGCATATGTTTGTTTAGCTGCATTAAAGAACAGGCTTCGACTTAGTAAGTAACCCTTTTTTTGCTGATACTTGTTTGAGATTGCTTGCTGGTGAGTTAGTAACTTAGTATAACCACAATACCACAAAGAGTATGTGCTCCTTAGAAGAAAAAAAAAGGACACCATGGTATGGGAATGCTAAACACATCGTATGACCACTTCTAAAGCATATGAGCTCAAATGCATCAGCTAAATTATTCCTTTTTTCTATGTTGTTGCATAGAATTGGGTGTTCTCCTTTTTCTTATACTTGAGCATGTTTATGTTTGCCATACTCATGAATTGTTAGTTTCTTTCAGTTCTAGCCCTCCTATCTTTAATTCCTGGCTGCTGGACTACCTGCAGGACAACGAGTTCATCTGCGGCAGCTATCACTGTAAGCAGTCCGTCCGCGACGCGCTCCATAGCGTCTTCGCCGGGCACAACGAGATCATCAACGTCTGGAAGTAAGTCACCGGCCATCTGTTTCCCGATGAATTTTCTTTCTAGCTCAATGTGATCGGATCTGACTAGTACGTTCAGATTTGCTCTTGTTTCCTTTTCAAATAGTACTAGTAGTCTTTATTCCAGCTCTGCGACTACCTGTAGCCACTTGAACAGATGTCTATCTCAGATCTGCTCATCTAAAAAATCCAAGTGGAGTAGTATACTGGTAGTATAGTATAATAATATTATCAAAAGGTAAATGCCCTGATTATTTAGCTCTGTCAGATAAATACTCGTCCAAAGTGGGCTTCTATCAAAATTCATTTCCATTATAATCTTACTCATACAAGATTCACACCATGTAATTCTGGAAATATATGCTCATATCTAGTTCTGCATTAAAAAATGACAGTATTGACATGTTATAAATAGTTTGTTTGTCTTTCTGTTTATTTTGTTACATTTTGCAGGGATAGAGTGAAGAAAAAGAAGAAAAGATTTCTAGAAGATTAGTTTTAGGATTTTCTTTTATTTCCTTGCATTTTTCCTTTTTATTGGATACTTGTAAATACATTGTAATATTCTTACTATAATAAAAATTATGATTCTATTTCATTTTTTGTTTTTAAATTATTTTTCCTTATAGGTTGTTTTCTGTAAATTTGGATTTTTTTTGTTTTCCAAATACATTACTAGTGGCGCATTTAAGCCCTTATTAGTGGCGCACCTTCCTTTATTACTAGCGGCGCACCTATAAGGCTATTAGTGGCGCACCTGGAGGGAATACCAGTGGAGCACCTAAGGGTTAGTAGTGGCGCACCATGTGGTGCGCCACTGGTATTTGGATTACCAATGGCGCATCAAAGGTGCGCCATTACTAACAATTACTAGTGGCGTGTTAATAGTGGCACACCTATAGTCCGCCATTAATAGCAAAAACTGGTGCACCACTAACAACCTTTTTTCTAGTAGTGCCCTCTTCTTTTCTACGGGGTTAAGAACTAGGATTCTCATCTTTCTATCCGGTTCACATGTTAAAAATCCGTAGACTCTTAGGATTGCTGATTTCAAGCCCCAGTTCGGTTCCTACTACTTCCGTGTGTTGACAATAGATATCAGAACCTTGATATTGTGATGTTGAGTGGTTATGCCACCATTTTGTGGGATCTCTCAAATAATTTTGAGCATTTACATGCGTTATGCTGTCCGAGTAATCCCAGGTTTCTAAATAGTCTGATGCATTTGCAAATCCCTTCTTTCCGTTCCTGATGTTCCTTTGGGCCTGATCAACCACACTAATAGCCGAGTTGAGGTACTCCCTTGCCTCGGCATATATGTTGAAGCCATTATTATGACCCTAGGCGTCTTAGAGATCCACTCAGTAATCTAGCAATGCTTTGTATCCCCAATGTGATGATTGATGACCCACAAGTATAGGGGATCTATCATAGTCCTTTCAATAAGTAAGAGTGTCGAACCCAACGAGGAGCAGAAGGAAATGATAAGCGGTTTCCAGCAATATATTCTCTGCAAGTACTGAAATAAGTGGTAACATATAGTTTTGTGATAGGATAATTTGTAATGAGCAACAAGTAACAAAAGTAAATAAGATGCAACAAGGTGGCCCAATCCTTTTTGTAGCAAAGGCAAGCCTGGACAAACTCTTATATGATGTAAAGCACTCCCGAGGACACATGGGAATATCATTAAGCTAGTTTTCATCACGCTCATATGATTCGTGTTCGGTACTTTGATAATTTGGTATGTGGGTGGACCGGTGCTTGGGTGCTTGGGTACTCGGAGTGACATTGCGTAGGATCTGTTCCTGTTCATGGTCAGGTACACAACATCTAATAACACCATCTACTCCTTCTTTATAAAGATGTGGGTCATCCCAAAAGTAATGCCTCAAATCATAGAAGAACTTTTTCTTTTGCTGGTATGTAAAACTAGGTGGTATAAACTTCGCAACAATGTAATTAGCATAATCAGCATACCATGGAGCAGTATGAGAAGCATTTATGACATTTAATTGCTCATCAGGAAAGCTATCCTCAATAGGTAGTGGGTCATCAAGCACATTTTCTAACCAAGACAAGTTGTCTGCAACGGGGTTCTCAGCTCCTTTTCTATCAACAATATGTAAATCAAATTCTTGTAGCAAGAGAACCCATCTAATAAGTCTAGGTTTAGCATCTTTCTTTTCCATAAGATATTTAATAGCAGCATGATCAGTGTGAGTAGTTACTTTAGAATCAACACTATAAGGTCTAAACTTATCACATGCAAATACAACTGCTAAGAATTCTTTTTCAGTAGTAGCATAATTTCTTTGAGCATTGTCTAAAGTTTTACTAGCATATTGAATAACATTTAGTTTCTTATCAACTCTTTGTCCTAGGACAGCACCTACTGCATAATCACTAGCATCACACATAATTTCAAAGGGTAAATTCCAATCAGGTGGCTAAACAATAGGTGCAGAGATCAATGCTTTCTTAAGTATTTCAAATTCTTCTACACAATCATCATCAAAGACAAATGGTATATCTTTTTGTAATAAATTAGTCAGAGGCCGAGAGATTTTTTAGAAGTCCTTAATGAACCTCCTATAAAAACCGGCATGACTAAGGAAACTTCTTATACCTTTGATGTCCTTGGGACATGGCATCTTTTCAATAGAATCAACCTTGGCTTTATAAACTTCAATACCTCTTTTAGAAACTTTATGCCCCAAGACAATACCTTCATTAACCATAAAGTGGCACTTTTCCCAATTCAAGAGAAGATTAGTTTATTCACATCTCTGCAAAACTCGATCAAGGTTGCTCAAGCAATCGTCAAAAGAAGATCCATAGACGGAAAAGTCGTCCATGAAAACCTCACAAATCTTTTCACAGAAGTCAGAGAATATAGCCATCGTGCATCTTTGAAAGGTAGCAGGTGCATTACATAAACCAAAAGGCATACGTCTATAAGCAAAAGTACCAAAAGGGCATGTAAAAGTAGTATTTGATTGATCTTTGGCTGACACAGGTATTTGAGAGAAACCAGAATAAGCATCTAGAAAGCAAAAATGTGTATGTTTGGATAATCTATCTAGGATTTGATCGATAAAGGTAAGGGGTAATGATCTTTTTTAGTAGCCTTATTTAATTTGCGGAAATCAATTACCATCCTATAACCAGTAATAATTCTTTGAGGAATCAATTCATCTTTATCATTAGGAACAACAGTAACACCCCTTCTTAGGGACACAATGGACAGGGCTTACCCACTGACTATCAGCAACGGGGTTGTCGGTGTACAAAAAGAGGGGTACACTTTTTGTACCCCTATAACTGTGCACGGGCAGTCTGAGCCACGGGCAACACCACACCAAGCAAGGCAAGGGAGGTGAGCCAGGGTAAGACCAGAGCTCAAGAGAACTAGAACGACACCAAGGCCAAGACCACGAAGAGCAAGGGGGACGAAGCGGACTCCCCCGGCAAGATCCTTGCCGGGAGACAGTTCTCGCAGCCCCGGCAAGACCCTTGCCGTGGCGACTCGTCCCGCGCCTACGGAGCAAATCACCCTTGAGTCCACTGCTCCCAAAGGGCAAGGATTCGGGAGACATCCCCGTGGCGGCATGCAGATCTTTGTGAAGACATTCAAGATCAGATACGCACTAAGGAGACGACAACCCTTGGCGGGATCCCAGCCGAGGAAGACCACAAGGCCCCCGGCAAGAGCCTTGCCGGGGATGACAGTAGGCGCCTCGGCAAGACCCTTGCCGGGGCCCCGGCAAGGCCCTTGGCGAGGACACCCGCAGGGCCACCATCAGGCCCACGCCGACTAAACCTCCACCACCGCATGCATGCAGCTGCCGACCCAACCAGCTGGGCAGGCACCTGCATGGCGGCATGCAGATCTTCGTGAAGACCCACCGCTGCGCCACCTCAGCTGCCTGCCTACCTACCTGGCATCACAGGCGTCGCTGGCCAGGGCGCGTGTCGACACAAGAAGGAGCGGCGACGGACAAGACAGATCTCTCCCCCGTCCCCGATAAAGCAAGGACACCTAAGCAAGACGCATTAAATGCGCCTTGTCATGTGATGCGAAGGATAACCTCGCAGCACTGTACCCTTTCCACCTCCTGTGTGCCACTGTGGAAACCCCTTTTTTCTATAAAAGGAGGCCCGAGGCGACCAGATGAAGGATTCGGCTTTTTGGAGCTCCTCACGCCCCATACCTAGCTCAAGAACACAAATATACAATCTACCAAAGCAGGAGTAGGGTTTTACGCATCCTCGCGGCCCGAACCTGGATAAACGAACCATGTGCTATCTGTTTGATCCGCTCTTCTCACAACCCCGCGCCCCGCTAACCACAGTAGGGATTCTTGTGTCCCATAGGTGTCGTTCCCACCGACATCTCTGGCGTGCCAGGTAGGGGAAGCAGTTGTGAGAATCGGCTTTAGCAGTTAGCCCAGCACTCCTTCATCTGTGTGACCCTTGGAGAAGAAAGGAGGCCAGACGATCGGCACTCGAGCGATTGCAAACAGAAGCTAAGTTGCATTGAACCCTTATTTGTTCTATCTTTCTTATATGAGGTTATTCCCCCTGGAGATGTCACGCCTTTGTATGAGAAACCTGCACGCCAGTGGGCTCTCCCATGATCGACAACGCCCTTGCCCTGTTTCGAGTCCGCTCAACAGCTCAAGCGGCTGCGTCGAGAATGGCAGAGTAGCCTTCCGCGATCAACAACGCTCTCAATTCTGACTCAAGTCAAGCTCGATAGTTCGAGCGGCCACGTTCAGAACGGAAAGGTGGGTCGTCTGGCAGCACACGTACCCAGCAGGCCCATGGGGATCCGTCCCCAAAATGCCGCTAGGGGCTTCCATGCCGGCGAGCCTACCCAATCGACGTAGGGCACGCATACAAAGAGGAATTGAACGGGGAAATAACGTGCATGAAATTAAGAGTACTGCAAAGTTATATTACATCACATCATTGCTGCGGTTCTAACTAAAGATGAAATTTGTCTTGGTCGTGAACCTGCAGCGGCGGTGAAGAACGGGATGCCTAATCCCGGCGCTGGCCTTCCACCCTCTTGATTTCGTTGATGCTGCTGATGACGGGCTTGATGCGCTCCTTGAGCACCTTGAGGTCAGTACCATCCGGCAAGCTATCCATCACGGCATCGAAGTCGAGGTCGGGATTCCAGTATGCCATCTTGGTGAGGACCTTGGTCATGACCCCCCGGCAAAGTCGCCGGGCTTCCCCGGCCAACGTGGCCGCTCTGCTGGAGTGAAGATAAGCCAAGGCTCCAAGGACGCCCTCGAAGAACTGGGTCAGCTTGGCGTTGACGGTCCCGCTGCACTCAGATGCATACCTCACGTTTGCCATCCCCATGGTGGCCAACTGCGAGGTGACCCTGCCGGCGACGTCCTCCAGACGGCTGATCCATCTGTTCTCGCCCGCCACATATTCCTGGTGGGAGGCGGCCTCGTTCTCCCGCAGCTCCTTCTCCTCCTCCAGGCTCCTGGTCAAGGTCTCCTCCTGAGCCATGCTCTCCGACAACATCTTCTTGATATTCTCCAGCTTTAGCTTGAGATCTCTGATGGAGTTTTGTGCTTCGGAGAGCTCCCCAGCCCTGCTGATGACCGCTCCTTGCGCCTCTACCAAGGCGCTGTTGAGCATGCTCTTCTCGTTGGACAGCTTGAGGGCATGTTCCTTCAGCTCGTCCCGCTCCACCTCCAACTCCCTTACTTTGCCGGCATGGGCCATAGCCTGGGCATCGAGTGCCACCTTGTGCCTCTGCTCCAGCTCGCGAGTCCGCCGCGCGACAAGGGCCTCGAGCTCCTCATCCTTGCCACGGAGCACTGCGGCAAGCTTCGCCTCACGCACGGTGAGGTCCTCTCCCTGGGAATCCAGTGCGGCTTGATGCTGGTTCCAGACGGCCTCGGCCGCGGCAGCCAAGTTCGCCACCTTTTCCTGGGCCTTCTCGATGTCAGCCATCTTCATGGTGAGCTCGACATTGCGCTTGGCCAATTCCTCCTGAAAGGCCCTCTGCTCCTCGCGAGTATGGTGGAACCAGGTCTGCGTCTCAACAACGCGCGCCTTGAAATCCACCTCCGTCTGGTCCACCGTTGTCGTCCTGGACTTAACCTTGTCCAGAAGGACATGGTAGAGCGCCTTGAGTTTTCGGAAGTTGGCCCTCTACCCATAGCGCGGAAAAGTTGCTCTTCTGGAGAACCATCACCGCCAACGCTCGGCTCATCGACAACCTCGAGCCCGGTGGCGGCAAGCACCTCGCCGTCAAAGACTTCCCCTTCGGCGGGCGCTCGGGAACTTGACGCCCCTGGGAGATGGACGAAAAGATCGTCGCCCACCTTTAGATATCTGCCAGGGCCCGAGGTTGAGGAGGAGGGAGGCTGATCATCAACCACCTCTTCCTCGGCACTGGCCTTGCCGGCTTCCCCGGCAAGCCCACCGTTGGCGACTTCGGCAGAAGCCTCGCCGGTCACCTTGGTGTTCCCCGCAGCGGTGTCCTCGGCAGCATCCTTGGCAGCCTCATCAGCGGCGACCTCGTCAACATCCCTGGCGGCCTCCTCGGCGGCAATCCTGTCGGCCTCCGCCGCGGCCTCCTCAGCAATATTCCCAACAACAGTATCCATGTCCTCCATACCTATTGAGGGAGGGCCTGGGTAGTAATGGGAGCATTGAAGCCAAGAAAAAGAATAAGGGAAAAATAGAGACGGAGGACAAGCGACTCACCAGTGCCAGGCTGTGAAGCAGAAGTCCCCTCCCCACCAGCATTCGGCACCGTGGCAGAGTCACCAGCGCCCAAGTTCCCCTCTTCCTCCATGGGTGTGGGCTCCGTGCTTGATGCCCTTGCCGGGGACGCCCCTTGCGGCGGTGTAGTTGATGGGGGTGGTGTGTTGGGGTAGCCCTCTGCGGCTCCTCCTGCTGCCGCTCCCCTCCTGCAAACCCAACAAGGTCAACACCATAGCATCGAACGCCTACCACGTGTCGATAAGAGGAGATTGACGAACTTACGCTGGGAGCTGAGCTGGGGGGCTGCTGTCCGGGCTGCTCAGCACCACCAGTGGCGACTTTGAAGCACTGGCTGGGGGCTGGCCGCCCGCCAAGGCCTTGGCCCTCTTCACCCTCTGGGCCAACGTCTCTGCATCCCCGCAAAAGCAAAAGTGGATCAAGATAAGTGACTTAATTCAGGGGAATGGAAATGGCAGTAAGGGACGGAGTACTTACTCATCACCCATATCCTCTTCCTCCACCACTTCCCTTTTCCTCTTCGGGCTGAGAGGCCCGAGATCAAAGGCGACCTCCGCGTCAACATCCGAGTCGACATCTTCCGGAGGAGGCGAAGACGACGGGGTTTGTGCGCGCCCAGATGAGGAAGGGGCTGTTGTCTTCTTCTTCTCAGCGGCCTTTGTCAGCCTCTTGGCTGCCGTGGCCCTCGTGTGACTCCCAGACCCCTCCAGGGTCAATTGAGGCCGTGTAGCCCTGCCAGGCCGGACCGGCTCGCCGGAGCCAGCCCGCCGTAGGACTCGCCCTCTTCCCCTGGTTGGCGTCGAGCCCGCCGCCACGTCCTCCTCCGACGACGACTCGTCGGCCGCGTATTCGACAAGCGGAGCTCCAGTGTCAGCGCTGCTGACCTCCTCGGTGGCCGCCGCCCACCGGGTGAGATGCTCTTCCTCCGCAGCCGTTGCGGCCTTGTCCTCCACGCTCCCGGCACTGTCGGCCTCCATGGCGAGCTGCGCCTCCCTCGCCCTAGTGGCGATGTAGTCCAGCTCTGCCTGGGTGGTGTCCATGACAAGCCACCGCTCGGCGTCAGCATTGACATGTACCTCAATCAGGGTGTCAAAGAGTTGCTGCACATCCGCGTCCTTCGTCTCCTTCCAGCTCGGGAAAGGGCCATGCGCATTATAGTCCGACATCATAGCGATGATCTCGGACCGACGTGAATTGTTGCACAACGGGACCACCCCCGCCGTCAGCTTGAAAAACGACCCCTTGAGGGCCTTGCCAACCTTTGCGGCAGCCCTCGCGGCCTTGCCGGTCCGTTCGACATCGCCATCGCGACCCACATCAAGCTGGAAAAGCCGCTGGCAGAAGTGGGCATGCGCCATCACTGTGAAGTTGTGATCAAGGCCGGGACGGAGTCGCATAATGTCAGCCGGATTCGTAAAGAGCCAAGCTGGCCTCCCCTTGTTGTGCAACGGGGTGATCCAGCGGCGAATGAAGTCCGCCCCGATCATCTCAAGGGTGAGTCCGGCCTGGGTGAGCCGGAGAATCCTAGTAGTGGCAACAGTGAGCCTCCCGTCGGCGGCGTCGACATCGCTCCAATCGCTGCCACGGACCGGCGGCACTCGGTGGACCTTGTAGAATTCCGGCGGGTCTTCATCCTCAATCCAGCACCACTGGCCACGCCATTCCCCCCACCTCTCCTTCACGGCACCGTCTGGGTACGCCCCCTTGGATCTTGGGATCCAGGTGACGCAACCAGAGACGGCACCTATCGGCTGGATCCGAGGGAAGAAATAATGGCGGAAGAGCGCCGTGTTGGGCTGCACCCCAGCAAGGCCTTCGCAAAGATGCGTGAAGAAAGCCATGCATGCCACTGCATTCGGAGTAAAATCCAAGAGGCGAAAGCCGAAGGTGTGCATAATGTCACAGAAGAAATAGGAGAAAGGGGGGCATAACCCGCAAGAAAGATAATCGACGAAAAAGGGATACCGATTTGGAGTAGGATCAGCGCAAGCAGCCGGAATGAC
>NC_041390.1:606924760-606939376 GCF_002162155.2 Triticum dicoccoides
TTGCTCCCCATAGGGGCCTGAAGGAGGCCCGGAGATCATGAACATCAACCGTCGAGGGGAAGAAAAAGGCGGACTTCGTCCGGTCCCCCGATAGCGCGCTCTCCGGTGGCTCCACAGTCACAACGCCCTTAGCCACCCCCTTGCTCTTGATGGATTTGGGCGCCATGGCGGCCAAGAAGTTTAGAGGGCTGAGGAAGGGGGATGGCGAAGCAACGACGGCGGGCGACGGCGGAAGCTTGGGAAGGAAGGAAGAGAGGAAACGGCGGCTCTGAGATTGGAAAAGGCACGAGGAAAGAGGAGAAAGTGAGCAGCGCGCCCGCGGTTATTCCTTTTTATGGGGGAAAACACGGTCCGCCTCCTTTCACATTAACTGTGGTGTGACGCATGCCCGCGGGAACCAACCCCACACATGCTTCCCACATCACACGCACCTCCCCACGCCGCGCCACGCGCGGGAGTTGTGGGAAGCGCAGCGCGCGAAGAACCTTACCGCGGTAAAAACCGCCCCGCCTGCCCGCGCACCGTTTTTGGGCCTAGCCCAACAACGCGTTGCGCTTATGTGTGGCCCAGGCCCGAGGGCTCCTGTCGGTGTACAAAAAGAGGGGTACACTTTTTGTACCCCTATAACTGTGCACGGGCAGTCTGAGACACGGGCACCACCACACCAAGCAAGGCAAGGGAGGTGAGCCAGGGTAAGACCGAAGCTCAAGAGAACTAGAACAACGCCAAGGCCAAGACCACGAAGAGCAAAGGGGACGAAGCGGACTCCCCCGGCAAGATCCTTGCCGGGAGACAGTTCTAGCAGCCCCGGCAAGACCCTTGCCGCGGTGACTCATCTCGCGCCTATGGAGCAAATCACCCTTGAGTCCACTGCCCCCAAAGGGCAAGGATTCGGGAGACATCCCCGTGGCGGCATGCAGATCTTTGTGAAGACATTCAAGATCATATACGCACTAAGGAGACGACAACCCTTGGCGGGATCCCAACCGAGGAAGACCACAAGGCCCCCGGCAAGCGCCTTGCCGGAGATGACAGCAGGCGCCTCGGCAAGACCCTTGCCGGGGGCCCGGCAATGCCCTTGCCGAGGACACCCGCAGGGCCACCATCAGGCCCACGCCGACTAAACCTCCACCATTGCATGCATGTAGCTGCCGACCCAACCAGCTGGGCAGGCACCCGCGTGGAGGCATGCAGATCTTCGTGAAGACCCACCACTATGCCACCTCAGCTGCCTGCCTACCTACATGGCATCACAGGCGTCGCTGGCCAGGGCACGTGCCGACACAAGAAGGAGCGGCGACGGAAGAGACAGATCTCTCCCCCATCCCCGATAAAGCAAGGACACCTAAGCAAGACACATTAAATGTGCGTTGTCATGTGATGCGAAGGATAACCTCGCAGCACTGTACCCTTTCCACCTCCTATGTGCCACTGTGGCAACCCCTTTTTTCTATAAAAGGAGGCCCGAGGTGACCAAAGGAAGGATTCAGCTTTTTGGAGCTCCTCACGCCCCATAGCTAGCTCAAGAACACAGATATACAATCCACCAAAGCAGAAGTAGGGTTTTACGCATCCTCGCGGCCCGAACCTGGATAAACGAACCGTGTGCTATCTGTTTGATCCGCTCTTCTCACGACCCCGCACCCCGCTAACCACAGTAGGGATTCTTGTGATCCCATAGGTGTCGTTCCCACCGACAGGGGTAAATTATACCTGCCTCAAGGAGCTTTAGTATCTCCTTTCTTACCACTTCTTTCATTTCAGGATTCAGCCGGCGTTGATGATCACGAACTGGTTTAGCATCTTCTTCCAAATTAATTTTATGTTGACAGAGAGTGGGACTAATGCCCTTAAGATCATCAAGAGTATACCCAATAGCAGCACGGTGCTTCTTTAGAATTTTCAATAATCTCGCTTCTTCATGTTCTGAAAGGTTAGCACTAATAATAACATGATATATCTTTTTCTCACCAAGATAAGCATATTTAAGAGTATCCGGTAACGGTTTAAGCTCAAACACGGGATCACCCTTGGGTGGAGGAGGATCTCCTAGGATTTCAACAGGTAAATTATGTTTCAGAATAGGTTCCTGTTTAAAGGATACTTCATCTAATTCCCTTCTTTCATTCATAAACATATCATTTTCATGGTCTAGTAAATATTGCTCTAAAGGATCACTAGGAGGTACGACAATAGAGGCAAGACCAATAATTTCATCTTTACTAGGTAATTCTTCCTCATGATGTTGTCTACTAAATTTAGAAAAATTAAATTCATGAGTCATATCATCTAAACCGACAGTAACAACATCTCTTTTGCAATCTATGGTAGCATTAGCAGTATTTAAGAAGGGTCTACCAAATATAATGGGACAGAAGCTATCTTGTGGGGAACCAAGAACAAGAAAATCAGCAGGATATTTAGTTTTCCCACACAAGACTTCAACATCTCTAACAATTCTGATTGGTGAAATAGTATCTCTATTAGCAAGTTTAATTGTGACATCAATATCTTCTAACCCGATAGGTGCAATGTCATGCATAATTTCGTTGTATAAGTCAACAGGTATTGCACTAGCACTAGCACCCATATCACATAAGCCATGATAACAATGATCTCCTATTTTAACAAAAATAACAGGCATGCCTATCACAGGTCTAGGTTTATCAGCATCATGAGGTTTAGCAATTCTAGCAGTTTCATCACAGAAATAAATAACGTGCCCATCTATATTATCAGACAAGAGATCTTTAACAATAGCAATATTAGGTTCAACTTTAACTTGCTCAGGAGGTGTATATGTTTTAATATTGCTTTTACGAACCACAGTTGAAGCTTTAGCATGATCCTTTATCCTAATAGGGAAAGGTGGTTTCTCAACATAAGAAGTAGGAATAATAGGATCATTATAAGTAATAGTCTTTTCTTCAACTTTAATAGGTGCAACTACTTTTACTTCTATGGGAGGATGATATTTAAACCACTTCTCCTTGGGGAGATCAACATAAGCAGCAAAAGATTCACAGAAAGAAGCTACTATCTCAGAGTCAAGTCCATATTTAGTGCTAAATTTACGGAAAATATCGGTATCCATAAAAGATTTAACACAATCAAAACTAGGTGTCATACCTGACTCCTTAACATTTTCGAGGTCCCAATCTTCGGAGTTGCGTTTAATTCTTTCCAATAAATCCCATTTGAATTCAATAGTCTTCATCATAAAAGAGTCGGCACAAGAAGTATCAAGCATGGTGCACTTGTTATCAGAAAGCCGAGCATAAAAATTTTGAATAATCATTTCTCTTGAGAGCTCATGATTGGGGCATGAATATAACATTGAATTAAGCCTCCCCCAAGCTTGAGCGATGCTTTCTCATTTGCGAGGCCAAAAATTATATATATTATTGCGATCACAATGAACAAGATGCATAGGATAAAACTTTTGATGAAATTCCAATTTCAATCGTTTGTAATTCCAAGACTCCATATCATCACATAGCCTATACCATGTCGATGCATCTCCCCTCAAAGATAAGGGAAATACCTTCTTCTTAACAACATCTCTGGGTATACCTGCAAGCTTAAACAATCCACAAACTTCATCCACATATATTAGATGCTCATCAGGATGTTTTGTTCCATCTCCCAAAAAAGGATTAGCTAGCAGTTTTTCTACCATACCCAAAGGAATTTCGAAGCAAGCATTTTCATTTTCAGTAGGTTCAGTGGGTTGAGGAGCAACTCTTTGCTCTACTGGTCGGGGTGAACATACCTCGAACAAGCCCCTCAAAGGATTACTTTCCATAGTAACAAGTGACAGTAAATTGTAGCACACTATATAAATTTTTCCTTGCCAAATTCCACCTACCAAAGGCGCTTCACTCCCCGGCAATGGCACTAGAAAAGAGTCTTGATGACCCACAAGTATAGGGGATCTATCGTAGTCCTTCCAATAAGTAAGAGTGTCGAACCCAACGAGGAGCAGAAGGAAATGATAAGCGATTTCCAGCAAGGTATTCTCTGCAAGTACTGAAATAAGTGGTAACAGATAGTTTTGTGATAGGATAATTTGCAACGAGCAACAAGTAACAAAATTAAATAAGGTGCATCAAGGTGGCCCAATCCTTTTTGTATCAAAGGACAAGCCTGGACAAACTCTTATATGATGTAAAGCGCTCTCGAGGACACATGGGAATATCCTCAAGCTAGTTTTCATCACGCTCATATGATTCGCGTTCGGTACTTTGATAATTTGGTATGTGGGTGGACCGGTGCTTGAGTGTTGCCCTTACTTGGACAAGCATCCCACTTATGATTAACCTCTATTGCAAGCATCCGCAAATACAACAAAAGTATTAAGGTAAACCTAACCATAGCATGAAACATATGGATCCAAATCAGCCCCTTACGACGCAACGCATAAACTAGGGTTTAAGCTTCTGTCACTCTAGCAACTCATCATCTACTTATTACTTCCCAATGCCTTCCTCTAGGCCCAAATAACGGTGAAGTGTCATGTAGTCGACGTTCACATAACACCACTAGAGGAGAGACAACATACATCTCATCAAAATATCGAACGAATACCAAATTCACATGACTACTAATAGCAAGACTTCTCCCATGTCCTCAAGAACAAAAGTAGCTACTCACAAAGCATAAACATGTTCATAATCAGAGGTGTATTAATGTGCATATAGGATCTGAACATATGATCTTCCAACAATTAAACCAACTAGCATCAACTACAAGGAGTAATTAACACTACTAGCAACCTACTAGCACCAATCCCGGACTTGGAGACAAGAATTGGATACAAGAGATGAACTAGGGTTTTGAGATGAGATGGTGCTGATGAAGATGTTGATGGAGATTGCCCTCTCCTGATGAGAGGAGCGTTGGTGATGATGATGGCGATGATTTCCCCCTCCGGGAGGGAAGTTTCCCCGACAGAACAGTGCCACCAGAACCCTAGATTGGTTCCGCCAAGGTTCCGCCTCGTGGCGGCGGAGTTTCATCCGAGAAGATGGCTTATGATTTTTTTCCCATCGAAAAAGTCCATATAGCAGAAGATGGTCACCGGAGGGCCACCAGGGGGCCCACGAGGTAGGGGGGCGCGCCCCCACCCTCGTGGGCATGGTGTGGCCCCCTGGTGAAGTTCTTGCGCTCAATGTTTTTTATATATTTGGAAAACATCATCCGTGAAGTTGCAGGACTTTTGGAGCTGTGCAGAATAGGTCTCTAATATTTGCTCCTTTTCCAGCCAGAATCCCAGCTACCGGCATTCTCCCTCTTTATGTAAACCTTGTAAAATAAGAGAGAATAGGCATAAGTATTGTGACATAATGTGTAATAATAGCCGATAATGCAATAAATATTAATATAAAAGCATGATGCAAAATGGACGTATCAATGATTCTGGCCATTATTCTCGAAAGCATCCCGTGATGCATTTAGTATGTAGCTATTCTATTTCTGGGTTCTCGAACCCAAGATTCACTCTACTTATCTCATGTTGATAGTGTTTGCTAGTTCCTTTAGGATATTAGTAACCTTTGCGATAGTCCTCGAGGTCTGTGGTACATCGTTCTTCCAATACCATGAACCATTATGGCAGAAGTTCTTTGAACCAATAGATCACAACCAGAGTGCTCTTGATGAGTTCTCCATTCTGCATTGTGAATCTGCCAGTCCTACCTTTCTGCATGGATTATCTGGAAGAAATATGTTGAACTTGTTTGACATACTAAATCTATGCATCCGCAACTCAGAAAACCATATGTTCCTTTGAGTTGTCTCTCTTTGGTTGTATTCTGACCTCTGTCTATCAATTGATAGTCAAGACTAGTTGTGCATTCGTTTTATCGATGCCTATTATTCTTGTGGTCCGTCAAGCCATTCTATCCCGGACTGACTAGGAGAAACAAACTCCAGTACCTCATCCATATCTAGGATTTGGTCAAAGCAGTGGTATTCCGTGGATCAAAATGCCAATCCAGTTTTTGCTCTGTTCTACCCTTGAGTATTACCCTCTTTTATTTCAGGATTGTCATGAGAATTGCACCATCTCTTGTGAATTCTTGACAAAATGATACTTCTTTCCATCATTGTTCATTTCTCGGTTCCGTGTTATTGTAACCGGAATGCCGACAAGTGACTCGTGATGTGTGAAATCAGTACTCCTAGCAACTCCGTTGCTTGGTAGTTAATGGACAATATTCTCATTCTTAGCGTGTTGGTTATTGAATCATCATCCTAAGATTGATCGTGATACCTAGTCCTTATTTCCGGTGCACTCTTCGATTAATGAGTTAGGATTGTGTCAATTCCCTGCTTATTTGGTCATATCATCTTGCCCTGAAAAGCAATATTGTTCTCGAGCTTAGTAACATACCGGTGGTTCATGATTTTCCGAATATCTTCTCGGAAGCATTACCAGGTTATCACTTGACTGCTATGTTGAGTTCGTCATCAAGTGGTTTCTTATAAACCACCCCTTCTCCAAGAATATGTGTTGGATACCCCTAAGCTAGTTGGTTAAGCTAAACAACAACTTGGAGAGTTGGTAGATAAAAGCTTTGCCGAATTTAGTTCATTCTGAAGGGATATCTTTGCATTTGTGTGTGTGTTGAAGAAAGATGTATCTTCATCGATTGGTCCTCGTGATCAACTGTTGGATCTATTGTCTTGTCAAAACTTTGATTTGAGTGTGGGCTATCCTCAAATCAAATCAGAACCAATGATGTTCGTAATGTTGTCTTCCTCGTAGTGTTTCCTCGAGCATACACCGTTATATCTTTTGTTCTGACCAATGCTATCACTTGTTCACCTAATTATGGAATTCCATTTATATGGAAACCCGGATGAATTGTTGTTGAGCCCATCTACAACATTTCTATCTTCTCCATGATTCATGTTGAACATCAAGCTAGTGTTGGAAACTTTTGTAAGCATTATCTTCGTGTTCCGTTCATGAAGCGTATGTTTGGATGAAAGAAGTGACTTCCTCTAATTCATGTGCATTTGATGCAAGTTGCCGTCGTGAATTCGAGAAAGTCAATGTTGCTCTTCGAGAATCATCCCAAGTCATTCATGCATATGTGCGAAGTATTCTGTGGTTTGGAGACTTGCAACCTTCATTCCATATGCATTCCCTAGCACCCAAGCCACTGATTGATTTGCTCAAGGAAAAGGAGTTTGTTGTGTTAATTCTAGATCATGCACAAGACTCCAATATCTTCGATGATGGTTCCCAGCCAGAACTCGGTAGTGTTTTGTTGTAAGACTACTACGTGGTCATGCTTGTCTGGGACAGCGTGTTGACATGTGTGTAGCAGAACCAGCTGATGTTTTGGGGCTTGTTGTCGTAGTTCATTCCCGAGAATCTCGCAACGCCATCTCAGCGATTTGTGTTGTAAACTTTCATTTTTTATTTTCTAGACTTGATGAGTCTGAA
This sequence comes from Triticum dicoccoides, assembly GCF_002162155.2. Taxonomy (NCBI): domain Eukaryota; kingdom Viridiplantae; phylum Streptophyta; class Magnoliopsida; order Poales; family Poaceae; genus Triticum; species Triticum dicoccoides. The sequence continues at coordinate 606,932,217 of NC_041390.1, forward strand.
ATATCCTGATGATAACCCAAAAGTATAGGGGATCGCAACAGTTTTTGATAAGTAAGAGTGTCGAACCCAACGAGGAGCTAAAGGTAGAACAAATATTCCCTCAAGTTCTATCGACCACCGATACAACTCTACGCACGCTTGACGTTCGCTTTACCTAGAACAAGTATGAAACTAGAAGTACTTTGTAGGTGTTGTTGCATTGGTTTGCAAGATAATAAAGAGCATGTAAATAAAAAGTAGGGGCTGTTTAGATAAAGACACAACTAAATTAGTTTAAGTAGAGAGCTTGTTGTTACGAGAAAGTTATTTGTCCCTAGGCAAACGATAACTAGACCGGTAATCATTATTGCAATGTTATTTGAGGGAGAGGCATAAGCTAACATACTTTCTGTACTTGGATCATATGCACTTATGATTGGAACTATACCAAGCATCCGCAACTACTAAAGATCATTAAGGTAAAACCTAACCATAGCATTAAAGCATCAAGTCCTCTTTATCCCATACGCAACAACCCCCTTACTCGGGTTTGTGTTTCAGTCACTCACGCAACCCACTATAAGCGAATCATGAACGTATTGCAACACCCTACAGCAGGAATTCCTCACGCTTGCGCGACACAGAGAGCACCATAGGACAGCACCCATAATAAAACATGCAACTCAAACCAATCTTGATCATCAAATAGCCCATAGGACAAAACGGATCTACTCAAACATCATAGGATAGCCATACATCATTGGGAAATAATATATAGTGTTGAGCACCATGTTTAGGTAGAGATTATAGCGGGTAAGATAGAGGTTACACCGCTGCATAGAGGAGGGAAGAGTTGGTGATGATGGCAGTGAAGTTGTTGGTGAAGATTGCGGTGATGATGATGGCCCCCGGTGGCACTCTGGTGCCACCAGAAGCGAGGGAGAGAGAGCCCCCTCCTTCTTCTTCTTCCTTGACCTCCTCCCTAGATGGGAGAAGGGTTTCCCCTCTGGTCCTTGGCCTCCATGGCGTGGGAGGGGCGAGAGCCCCTCTGAGATTGGATCTGTCTCTCTGTCTCTCTCTGTTTCTGCGTTCTCTTCTGCTGCCCTTTCACCGTTTCGTATATACATGGAGATCCGTAACTCCGATTGGCCTGAAACCTTCGCCGTGTTGTTTTTACCAAAAAATAGCTTTCTTGCGGCCGAAGAAGGGCATCAACCGCCTTACGGGTGGCCCACGAGGGTCAGGGGCGCGCCCAGGGGGCAGGCACGCCCCCTGCCTTGTGGCGACCTCGGGCACTGTCTCGCGTGGATTTTTCTTCCGGAATTTTCCAAATATTCCAAAAATAAGCTCCATCCATTTTTATCCCGTTTGGATTCCGTTTGATATGGATATTTTGCGAAACATAAAACATGCAACAAACAGGAACTGGGACTGGGCACTGGATCAATATGTTAGTCCCAAAAAAAGTATAAAAAGTTGCCAAAAGTATATGAAAGTTGTATAATATTGGCATGGAACAATCAAAAATTATAGATACGACGGATACATATCAGCATCCCCAAGCTTAATTCCTGCTCGTCCTCGAGTAGGTAAATGATAAAAAAATTTTGATGCGGAATGCTACCTAGCATAATCTTGATCACATATCTAATCATGGCATGAATATAAAGATACGAGTGATTCAAAGAAATAGTCTATCATTTGACATAAAAACAATAATACTTCAAGCCCACTAATAAAGCAATCATGTCTTTTCGAAATAACAAGGCCAAAGAAATCTATCCCTACAAAATCATATAGTCTGGCTATGCTCCATCTTCACCACACAAAATATTCACATCATGCACAACCCCGATGACAAGCTGAGCAATTGGTTCATACTTTTTAATGCGCTTCAGCATTTTCAACCCTCACGCAATACATGAGCGTGAGCCATGGATATAGCACTATAGGTGGAATAGAATGGTGGTTGTGGAGAAGACAAAAAGGATAAGATAATCTCACATCAACTAGGCGTATCAACGGGCTATGGAGCCCATCAATTGATATCAATGCGAGTGAGTAGGGATTGCCATGCAACGGATGCACTAGAGCTATAAGTATATGAAAGCTCAAACTGAAACTAAGTGGGTGTGCATCCAACTTGCCTGCTGATGAAGACCTAGGGCATTTGAGGAAGCCCATCGTCGGAATATACAAGCCAAGTTCTATAATGAAAATTCCCACTAGTATACGGAAGTGATAACTCAAGAGACTCTCTATATGAAGAACATGGTGCTACTTTGAAGGACAAGTGTGATAAAAGGATTGTGTGGGCTTCTTTGGCCCCTTTTTTATTTAGGCTTCTTTGGCCTCTCCTTTTTTTGGGGCAATGCTCTAATTATGATGATCATCACACTTTTATTTACTTTCAACTCAATATTACAACTCGATACTAGAACAAAGATATGACCCTATATGAATGCCTCCGGCGGAATACCGGGATGTGCAATGATCTAGCGTAGCAATGACATCAAAAAACGGACAAGCCATGAAAACATCATGCTAGCTATCTTACGATCATGCAAAGCAATATGACAATGAATGCTCAAGTCATGTATATGATGATGATGGAGGTTGCATGGCACTATATCTCGGAATGGCTATGGTAATGCCATAATAGGTGGGTATGGTGGATGTTTTGAGGAAGATATAAGGAGGCTTATGTGTGACAGAGCTTATCATATCACGGGGTTTGGATGCACCGGCGAAGTTTGCACCAACTCTCGAGGTGAGAAAGGGCAATGCACGGTACCGAAGAGGCTAGCAATGATGGAAGCGTGAGAGTTCGTATAATCTATGGACTCAACATTAGTCATAAAGAACTCACATACTTATTGCAAAAGTTTATTTACCCTCGAAGCAAAGTACTACTACGCATGCCCCTAGGGGATATATTGGTAGGAAATGACCATCGCTCGTCCCCGATCGCCACTCATAAGGAAGACAATCAATAAATACCTCATGCTCCGACTTCCTTACATAACGGTTCACCATACGTGCATGCTACAAGAATCACAAACCTCAACACAAGTATTTCTACTAATCCACAACTACCCACTAGCATGACTCTAGTATCACCATCTTCATATCGCAAAACTATTGCAAGGAATCAAACATATCATATTCAGTGATCTACAAGTTTTATGTATGATTTTATGACTAACCATGTGAATGACCAGTTCCTGTCATCTCTCTAAATAGATATAAGTGAAGCAAGAGAGTTTAATTCTTTCTACAAAATATATACCCACGCTCTAACAAATCTAAGTGAAGCAAAAGAGTATTCTACAAATGGCGGTTTTCTATGTAAAGAGAAACATGCAATCCAAACTTCAAATGATATAAGTGAAGCGCATGAAGCATTCTATAAAGCCATACTCAAAAGATATAAGTGAAGTTCTATAAATCAACCAAGGACTATCTCATACCAGCATGGTGTATAAAAGAAAAATTAAAACTAAATGCAAAAGACACTCCAAGATTGCACATATCACATGAATGTAACGAATCCGAAAACATACCGATACTTGTTGAAGAAAGAGGGGATGCCTTCCGGGGCATCCCCAAGCTTAGATGATTGAGTCTCCTTGAATATTTACTTGGGGTGCCTCGGGCATCCCCAAGCTTGAGCTCTTGCCTCTCTTCCTTCTTCTCACAACGAGACCTTCTCGATCATCCAACACTTCATCCACACAAAACATCAACAGAAAACTCAGTAAGATCCATTAGTATAATAAAGCAAATCACTACTCTAAGCACTGTTGCAAACCAATTCATTTTTTGCATTGTGTCTACTGTAATATAACTTTTCCATGGCTTAAACCACTGATATAAGTCGTTAGTTTCATCAAAACAAGCAAACTATGCATCAAAAACAGAATCTGTCTAAAACAGAAGAGTCTGTTACAATCTGAACATTCACCATACTTCTTATACTTGAACCATTCTGCCAAACTGAGGAAAAATAAAACATTTGCATAGAAATACAGTGCAAAAAGAATCAGAACCGTTTGACGTTCCAGCTAAAAATGTAAAATCACGCACTACAGCCAAAGTTTCTGTCCTGCACCGTACAAACCAACAAGCAAAGTAAACATCCTAAAGGCAAACCTTGGCACATTATTTTTATAATACAATGGAATTGTACAAGGGGATAATTATTTTTGTTGAAAAGTTTCTGTAATCAAGATTCACAAAGTTGCGTGAGCATGAACAAAGTTCAAGGAGCTCTCCCACTTCAACAATGCTTGTCTTTCTCACTTTCACTTTCCTTTTTTGAAAATGTTTTGAGTTCCCCTCTTTATTTTTGTTGTTTTTAAACTATATGAAAGCACTCAACAGAAATAAATGACTCCCTAAAACTTCCGGGTTGTCTCCCTGGCAGCGCTTTCTTTAAAGCCATTAAGCTAGGCATATAGTGTTCAAGTAATGGATCCACCCGGATCCCAAGGTATATCAAAGCCATTTTTAATTAATAATGATTTGTAATTTAGTAGTGAGCACAAAGTAACATATATCATGTAACAACGAAGTCTAACTCTCTTCCTATGCATCGGCATGTCATAAAAGAACAATTCATGCACACATAGTAAAGGCCAATGCATAGTATAAACAGTTTCTTGCAATTTTGTTGTATTGGAAACATAGAGATGTGGAGATATAGTTCCTCTCTCGTAATAATTACAAGTAGGGGCAGCAAGCACATACATATTATATTCATCAAAATCATCATGTTTAATAGTAAGACGCAACCCATCAATAGAATCCTTAATAAGTGCAAACTTCTCCGATATAGTGTAGTCGGGAGAATTCAAAAAGATAATAGGACTATCATGCGTGGATGCAATAGCAACAATTTCATGTTTAACATACGGAACTATAGCAAGTTCATCTCCATAAGCATAATTCATATTGGCATCTTGGCCACAAGCATAGCAAGCATCATCAAAAAGGGATATTTCAAGAGAATCAAAGGGATCATAACAATTATCATAGCAATCATCCTTCGGTAAGCACGAAGGGAAATTAAACAATGTATGAGTTGAAGAGTTACTCTCATTAGAAGGTGGGCACGGGTAGCTAATCCGCTCTTCCTCCTTTTGTTCTTCGCTCTCCTCCTCATCTTTTTCATCCAATGAGCTCACAGTTTCATCAATTTCTTCTTCCATAGACTCCTACAAAATATTAGTCTGTTCTTGGACAGCGGGGTAGTTCTCAATATATGGTTCAACATAGGCATTAGAAGCATAATTATCATAGCAATATTTAAGTATGGCAAAAATTTCAGATTTGTAAAGAGTAGCATCATACGTTTCGATCAAAGAAGCAATTTCATAAGCACCCTTAAAAGCAACAAATTCTTCAATTTGTTGAACATCATAGTAACTATAAACACCTTTAGCATACGAAGATACGATTCCATTATCACTAAACTCACATTGATAGGGAAGGCGTTTCTTAGGGTTTTCAAAACAACAAGTAATATCATATATTTTGCATAAATTCCAAGCATAGCATTGCAAACGATGAATTTGACCCAGTAAAATTTTCCCTTTTTTAGATATTCGGTGTCGCACATAACAAGCATCCTCATCTAAAGATTTTCCCTCAACTAAGCTAGTTGGGTTTTCAACACGAGCACATAGGGATCGAAGATGATCCAAGTAATAAGCTTCAACAGTGTGATAGATTTTGAGTGGTTCTTCAACCATTGGTTTAGTAGGTGCAACTAATTTTTTTTGGTATTTTGCGTTTCCTACCCATAACTAAAGAACGGAAAATAAAAATTACTTAGTGATAAAGCAAACAAGCACACACGAGAATATTCACCCCATGCTATTGCTCCCCGGCAACGGCGCCAGAAAAAGGTCTTGATAACCCACAAGTATAGGGGATCTCAACAGTTTTTGATAAGTAAGAGTGTCGAACCCAACGAGGAGCTAAAGGCAGAACCAATATTCCCTCAAGTTCTATCGACCACCGATACAACTCTACGCACGCTTGATGTTCGCTTTACCTAGAACAAGTATGAAACAAGAAATACTTTGTATGTGTTGTTGGATAGGTTTGCAAGATAATAAAGAGCATGTAAATAAAAAGTAGGGGCTGTTTAGATAAAGACACAACTAAATTAGTTTAAGTAGAGAGCTTGTTGTTACGAGAAAATTATTTGTCCCCAGGCAAACGATAACTAGACCAGTAATCATTATTGCAATTTTATTTGAAGGAGAGGCATAAGCTAACATACTTTCCCTACTTTGATCATATGCACTTATGATTGGAACTCTAGCAAGCATCCGCAACTACTAAAGATCATTAAGGTAAAACCCAACCATAGCATTAAAGCATCAAGTCCTCTTTATCCCATACGCAACAACCCCCTTACTCGGGTTTGTGTTTTAGTCACTCACGCAACCCACTATAAGCGAATCATGAACATACTGCAACACCCTACAACGGGAATCCCTCACGCTTGCGCGACACGGAGAGCACCATAGGACAGCACCAATAATAAAACATGCAACTCAAACCAATCTTGATCATCAAATAGCCCATAGGACAAAACAGATCTACTCAAACATCATAGGATAGCCATACATCATTGGGAAATAATATATAGCGTTGAGCACCATGTTTAAGTAGAGATTACATCGGGTAAGAGAGAGGTTACACCGCTGCATAGAGGGGGGAAGAGTTGGTGATGATGGCGGTGAAGTTGTTGGTGAAGATTGCGGTGATGATGATGGCCCCCGGTGGGACTCCGGTGCCACCAGAAGCGAGGGAGAGAGAGCCCCCCTCCTCCTTCTTCTTCCTTGACCTCCTCCCTAGATGGGAGAAGGGTTTCCCCTCTGGTCCTTGGCCTCCATGGCGTGGGAGGGGCGAGAGCCCCTCCGAGATTGGATCTGTCTCTCTGCCTCTCTCTGTTTCTGCGTTCTCTTTTGCTGCCCTTTCACCGTTTCATATATATATGGAGATCTGTAACTCCGATTGGCCTGAAACCTTTGCCCTGGTTTTTTACTAAAAATTAGCTTTCTTGTGGCCGAAGAAGGGCATCAACCGCCTTACGGGTGGCCCATGAGGGTTAGGGGCACGCCAATGGGGGGAGGCGCGCCCCCTGCCTCGTGGGGATAAAAATGGAC
>NC_041390.1:606939777-606945805 GCF_002162155.2 Triticum dicoccoides
GGCAGGCGCGCCCCCTGCCTCGTGGCCACCTCGGGCACCGTCTCACGTGGATTTTTCTTCCAGAATTTTCCAAATATTCCAAAAATAAGCTCCGTCCATTTTTATCCCGTTTGGATTCCGTTTGATATGGATATTTTGCGAAATATAAAACATGCAACAAACAGGAACTGGCACTGGGCACTGGATCAATATGTTAGTCCCAAAAATAGTATAAAAATTTGCCAAAAGTATATGATATTTGTATAATATTGGCATGGAACAATCAAGAATTATATATACGACGGAGATGTATCACCTGACACCAACCAGATCTGAATCTCAGGCAGATATGATGGTTGGAACATTCCCGACATTTGCATTTTGTTCCCAGCTTGCACCGCCTTGTGCCAATTTCCCATGGGCTACCCTTCTCAACAATTGTTGCTCAGGATCATCTTGAAAAGTGGTCCTACCATGGGTCCCATCCATTTCTGATGATAAGCGAAAATCACTCATTGCATTGTCTTCAACAAAGTAGTCCACATCATCCATTCTAGTATGAGTATGCCATTTCTTCAAACTCCTTCACATGATCGGTTGTGATTGCCTTAGGATGGTATATGAGTTTCAATGATCTATTATCAAAAGTAATTATTTTGCCACTTAAGGGAATAATTCTATGAGTCACCTTCCCTAAGGTGCCCTATTATGGAATCATGGCGATTATTTCCTCGCTATCTTGAAACCATGCACCATCGTATTCAACGTGGAATTCTTGCTCACCCAATTGAAGCCTTGTCATCCACCTCTTTCCAATGTTCCTGGTGTGTGTTTTATGTCTCAACTCAAGAGATGTTCTTACATCTCACTCCATGAGTTGATCTTGAGTGCTCGATCTTCGAGGAGATCGTTTCCTATAGAGTTTCTTTCTGCTGTCAACGCATTGAATGAAGATCTCGAAAGCAAAGACGTCAAGATCAGTATGAAGCAATGAATTAACATCTTCGAGAAGGACAGTTGGATCGTGGAGATTGTGATAGTTATGTGACCCCCTTTCCTCTTACCTCACGTCTTTAATCTCGGGACGAGATTCTTGTTTAGTGGGGGTGAGTTGTCACATCCCCAGCCTTGCTATGCCTTGGATTAGCTTGGTTGCTGCATCATGTCTAATTTTCATTTAAATTTGAATTGAGGAATTTTCAAAGCCTCAGAATACTTTAAAAAATGATCAAGATAAAACTGTTTCAAATAATTCCAAGAAAATGTTCCTGTTATCCTCTGGAAATATTGGCAAGAAGTAAAATCCAAACCAATATCTTTGGTGTCTCAGAAACATTTATTTTGGGCCTTTGAGTTAAATCAATAGCTATTTGAATTGGATTTATATCTACTATTAAATAAATATAGGTCCAATAATTCTGAAATATTTTGTGGAGCTTTGGTTTAATTCTTTTAGCTTCCAAAAATATCTTCATAAGCAACAAAATTGAATTGGTTTCAAAACCAAATTCAAAACAAACCTGCAAAATAGAAAACATAACAGAATTAGAAAAGAACAGGAAAGGACAGAAACCTTACCTGTCCAGCACTATAGCTGGCCCAGCCCAGCCACCGCACCGTCTTCAACATCCTGCCAGTAGACAGGAGGGCGTGTGTTTCGCGTGCGTGAGCAAGCGCTGCGGCCACCTCCTCTCTCCCTGCTTGCCTGGACCTCCCTCGCGTCACCACGCACCTCCCTGGTCTCTCTCTCACTCTCCCCGTGCTCCTTCCCCTCCTCTATCTCGCTCTCTCATGCACACCCGAATGCGACCGTTGCCACCGACGACCATCACCGTGGCCACCGTCCAGCCTACCCCTCTTCGTACCGTCCAACGGCTCCGCCGCGACACCCTCTTCCTCATTTCCAAGCCACGTGACACCGGGAGCCCCCTGCCGTTGTCCTCGCCTTCGTCTTCTTACGCGGGATCCGATGACAACCGCCGATGATTCAACGCCGTCCGGCATCCCTCGAGCTCGCCGACCACCTCTACGAGTCCGCTGTGAGCTCACCGTCCGTTTCCCATCTAACTCCGCCGTCGTGCGCACCCGTTAGCTAGCCCACCATTGATGCCGTACTCCAGCCGCCACCACGAGCTCGGTTCCGGCGAACTCTAGCCACCCCGAGCCCTCCCGTTGCTTTCTCTAGATGCGTGCGGGCACGGGCTACCTTCTGGTTCCCTCTGCGCGTTGATCCGTCGCATCTGGCGCAACTCCGGCGGACCCCCACCGTCGGCTGTGGTCGTTGTTGGCTAATATCCGGCGGCTGACGTGGCCAAATTAGTTTAGGCACTGACGACCCCACCCGGTCACTGACAGTGGGTCCCAAGCTCTAAGTTATAGTTAAGATTAGTTTTAACCTTAACTAACCGCGGAGACACTGACTGATGGGTCCCACGCGTCATGTTTGACCTTGGCCGCCCAGTTGACATGATGACGTTGTGCTGATGTAGTGCTGATGTCATAAATGTTTTCTGGATATTTAATAAATCATAAATGATTTATGAAATCCAGAAAATTGCCAAACTTCTAAAAATCATAGAAAACCAACTCTAACTCCAAATGAAAAGATTTATATATGAAAAATTATCAGAAAAATCCAATTTATCCATTGGTACCAGTTTCATGCATGTTAAAGCAACTTAACCTTGCAGTATAGCTCAAAACATGTTAATGCACTTTGGAAATTCATAGTTTGAATTTGAATTTGAATTTGAACCTTTGGTTCAAATCAACTCAAACCCTTTCGCTTCTAGCTGCATTATCTCAAATCACATCATGTTGCCATGTCACATTCATGCATCATATTGTCACATTACATTGATTGTGTTCCTTCTTGGTTTGCCGGTGTTGTTTCCTCTCACTAGGCGTGGTTCTGACGATGAGATCGATGACACCGATGAAGAGCTATACTATCTTCAGAAGTGCCAGGCAAGAAAAAACCCCTTGTTCATTCCGATACAATCCCACTCTCCCGGTCCTGCTCTCTTTTACTGAATTAGGACAACAATGATTCAACTGTTACATGCTGCGGCAGTTGAACCCCTTTCCTCTGCATGACCTGTCATTGCCACAATAAATAGATGAAACCCACTAGCATGAGTAGGAGTTGTTTGAGCCCTCATGTGCCTACTCATTCATGCTTGTTTGTCATGCCTGCTACTGCTTAGAGTTCAGTCAGGTCTAATTCATTGGGGATGAATTGGAATGGTGATGAACATGTCCTACTGTGTGTGAGCTAAGTGTGTGAACACGATTTGGTAAAGGTACCGGTGAGAGGCCATGTAGGAGTACATGGTGGGTTGTCTCATTGAAACCGTCCTAAGGAACTGAGTTCTATGTTTGTGATCCATGAACAGTTACTACCACACATTGGGTTCCGGTAACTCGACCCCTCTCGGCTTATTAATCGCCTCGATCTCTGTCCAGGAGTTGCAACTAGTTTCTGGTGTTTGTAGGATATGTGTTGGGGGGCGTGCGTAGTGTCGAACCTAGGGGTGTGCTATGATGCGGTAGAGACATGAGGCACGGTGTACCGAGACGCCCGTTTGGTGCCTAGGGAACCCTGCTCTCATCGTTTGGGGCCGTGAGCGAAACCCTGGCCGGATCTCCTTGCGGATGGAACCCGAATAGGCGATAAACCTTGACTAGAGACTTGTGTGGTTAGTCAGGTCGTGGCCGACTCCCTCGCCAGGCTTCCGCTTGAAGGTTGCCAAGATACACGATGTGTACATGGTGGTAAGTGGCGAGAGCGTGTGTGAAGAAGTACAACCTGTAGGGTTATAAATGATCTATTTGAATAGCCGCGTCCGCAGTAAAGGACTTCTTGGTTGCTTGTACAGTTCATAGACAAGTGGAAGTGGATACTCTAAAATGCGCAAGATAAGCATGAGTGCTATGGATGGCGTTCTCGTAGGGAGACGGGAGCGGATCCCTAGTGGTGTATTGATATGGTGAATATTTGGACTCGTGTGCGCCACCTCAAAAGAGTTACTTGCAGTCGTAGTTTAGGATAGCCACCGAGTCAAAGCTGGCTTGCTGCAATTAAACTCCATGACCCCCTTTGTTGATACTGATGCATATGTAGCTAGTTCTGATGTAAGTGTTGCTGGGTACATTTGTACTCACGTTTGCTTAATTTATGTTTTGCATAGAGTCTTCAGTCTCACTAGTAGTTCCACGTGGACTCCGACGTTTAGCTTGTTACCTCAGCTACGATCTTGTGCCCTTGGCAGGGTCTTGTATATAGTCAGTCTTCTCGGCCTTTTTCATTTATAGTTGTCTGTACTCAAACATGTTATGCTTCCGCTTGTTGCTTGTATGCTCTGTATGTTGTGTCGTGAGACCCATGTTTGTAATACTTGGCTCCTCGGAGCCTAATGAATAAATACTTGTGTCATAGAGTTATGTTGTGATGCCATGTTGTATTTGCACATATCGAGCATATTGTGTGTATGTTATTGAAATGCTTGCTATGTGTGTGATCCGACAACCTAGTTGTTTATTCTTGGTAGCCTCTCTTATGGGGAAATGTCTCCTAGTGCTTCCACTGAGCCATGGTAGCTTGCTACTGCTCCGAAACACTTAGGCTGGCCGGCATGTGTCCTTCTTCATTCATGTGTCTGTCCCTTCAGGGAAATGTCACGCGGTGTCTACCGGAGTCCTATTAGCCCAGCTGCTACAACCCGGATTCAGTCACTAATGACCGACACATTCGTTGCTGGGTCATGTATGCATGTCCCTGTAAGTTAGTGCCACTTTGGGTTTACCATTAGTCATGTCGGCCCGGGTTCTTTTTCATATGGATGCTAGCGGCACAATCATATACGTGAGCCAAAAGGCGCAAACGGTCCTGGGCCAGGTAAGGTGGCACCCGTGGGAGAGCTTCACGCAACTTACTCAACTATGCCAGAGCCCATAATGGCTTGTGGCTACACACGGAAGTTTCTAGCATGAATAATCTTATGATCCCTTTGAGCCTGGGTGGCGGGCCGTAGGATGATCACATGGGTCCTCCGGGATATCCTAGGACAACACTGGATTCTCCAGGTGCCCACAAGCAATCCACCCAGATGTGTGTTTAAGTTGCCACCTTAAGTTGAACCATTAATTAAGAAACTCACATCTGTCATGAATACACTCAAACCCAATCCACATCTACTAGCATAGCATAGCAATATAAGCAACGTAGAAGTAACTCCCATGGGTTTGATAATAACAGGTGAATAGGTACTACCTCATCTACTTCCAAAAACGCACAAGTTAATCAAATCCTAACCATGCAATTTTTTGAGGATTGATCTAATGCAATAAAACTGGGTAGTAAAAAGGTACGATCAAAGTGTTACTTGCCTTGCTGATGATCCGTGAAACCTAGAGACTCGTGGTAGCACGCTTCGCACTCCGGGTACTCTATCGCAAACAAACAAGCATACAATAAGCACTCAACTAGAAGCACGGGTAAAACTCAAATACAAAATCTAACCAGAAAGTTCAACTTAAGAACTCTGGTTTGCAAAAAGAATCAAAACAAACGAAGCAACGAAACTCAAACTGCGAAAGAAACAAGATCCGTTTACTAATCTGGACTTAAGTCAAATTTTACAGTAGCAAAATCTTGTTCAAGTTGGTTAAACAGAAAGAGAGCTTCAAAACAAAGATCTAGGCACTTGAATCGCCTGATTCCGATAATCGAGCGAAAAGTTATACTAGAACGAAGATTAGGGCAGGAATCGCGATCGAAAATAATCGCGGAAAAACACTTGAAAAAGAAAACTGACGAACAAGCTAACGAACGAACGTTCATTGTCTGTGGCTACCGTTCATTTAAACAAATGTATGGACGGGCGTTCCATAAATAAATAAACCAGAAAAAATAAAACCGATCTAAATCTAGGGTTTCGAAATAACCGATCGGTTTTTCGAAGAAAACCGGCGGCGGCGCCGACTACCTCGTCGGCGGCGGGGTTGGTGGTGGCGGCGGCGAGCGGCTCCGGCGGCGGCGGGCGGCTCC
>NC_041390.1:606946130-606980130 GCF_002162155.2 Triticum dicoccoides
GCGGCGGCGGCACATGGCGGCGGCAGTGGCGGTGGCGTGTGGCGGCGGCAGCGGCGGTGGCGCGGTCGGGGCTAGGGTTTGGGACGGGGTGGGGTGGCGGTGGGGCCTCGGCTTAAAAAGGCCGCCCGGGCGCAGTGTCCACGTTGGACACGGCCCGGTAAGTAGGTAGATTTTTTTTTAAATACCGCAGGGAAAAACGAATAAAAGAAATACTAAATGGACTCCAAAAATCCTGAAATAAATTTTCCCCGTCATCTAAAAATCTAACGGAAAAGGTGAACATTTATTTGGGCCTCTAATGCAATTTTGAAAACACATATTTTTCCTAACTCAAATAAAATAGCGATAAAAACTCCGAATAAACTCTTATTTGAATTTAATATTAAATCTCCAATATTTATTTATTTTGAGGAAGTCATTTTATCCCCTCTCTTTTATTTTCATAAAAGAAATATTCGAAGAGAAAGTAATTAAAATCAAACGATCCTCTTTTCAAAATTTGAAAAACTTAAATATGAAAATAACGAAATCCCCAACTCTCTCCATGGGTCCTTGAGTTAAGTAGAATTTCTAGGATCAATCCAAAATGCAATAAAATATGATATACAATGATGATCTAATGTATAACATTCTAAATTGAAAATTTGGGATGTTACAGGTGTGTGCGATGTACAGCATATAGTTCACTCGGATGAACTGTTTGTGATTAGGCAACACAAAAGAAACGGTCAACCAGATCAAGGTGTGTGCGATATACGACATGTGGTTCACTTGGATGAACTATTTGCGTTGAGACAAGAGAACAGAAACGGTTCAATATAACAAATACCATAAATATTGCAAGGTTCAAATTTCAAAGATTACAACGCCCAAATTCAAAATTGCAAACCGCGTCATTTCTGAAAAGGGATCAGCTGCTGACAGGTCATGTATGGGTTTGACACAATGAATTCCAATTTATTTGCCATATGCTCTTCCAATACGAAGTTTGACAATTTTTTGAGGCACTTCCATTCCGCAGTACCCGCCGGCTCTAATAATTATACCATTGATCTTTCCTAATTAAATGTGTGTTCAACCTCAGTACCCTCAGCACCTTTGCTCTAGCAAGAAAGAACCTGGCAAGTGTAATCTCTGGTAAGGTCCCTCGGTAGGAGTTCAAAGTAATACTTGAGAGATGTAGATCGAGGCATTCGATGTGATTATCGTTATAAACATTATCCACCTCCGGGCCTATTATTATCTGCAAAAGAAGAGAACGTGTTAGTGCCTACATGCAGTTTTGAACACTGATACATGCCCATTTGGTTTGCAGGATTTGTAAAATGCACCAACGTGCCATCTTCGATTTGGCATGATTAACATGGGCATTTGATTACAATCTAGAAACATGTAGCCTTCTTCACAAGAGGTTGGATTGGATGAAAAATTCCCTAAGAAAACTAGTACAGATGAATCCAAAGGAGAAATGCTTATGGACGATTGTAACCATATGAATGAAGCAACCAATATAGGGTGGGGGTGTATGTCCTAAAATCCTCCAAAATTCCTTCAGAAATTGTAGTACATTGTCATTGTAAACTTGGGAAAAGGTGAAAAAATTGAACTCCCTTATGGTTAACATTTAACAGGAAAGGAACATCACCTCGATATACAGCTTCGACAGGAACGGAAAGCATCTCAGGCAACTGACAACTTGGTCCATGTTGGGGCCGACAGATTCTAGTGCCAAGACCTTCACTATGCCCAGAGTCTGGGTGAAGCTTCGCTGGATGACAGACAAACATACATCTTCAAAACTAGAAATAACATTGATATCAAGGAGAGGTATATAAGGCGACTGTTGTACCTGAAAATTGTAGTATTTGACAGACGAGTAGCCCACCACTTTCAATTTCGGCGCAGAAATGACATTGATTCTTAGTAGACCTTGTTGATCAACTACAAGTAATCTTTCAAGTGAAGGTGTCTCCTGGATGACCATATTGTGGTCCACCTTTTGTGATCTCTCGTTGCAGCACTACAAACACACATAAATAGTCCAAAGAGTCCTGGAGGTGATGTGCAAGGTACTCGACCAATTCATCGCTTGAAAATGAAGGAACTGAGTGCAGTACAACCGCGGAGCACGCGCTCCATGTCATCCATTGGGATGCGGACGGCGACGAGCTCGAGGTGCTTCAGTCATGGTAGAAAAAGAGCAGGCGCATCATTAAGGGGGGAATGGCAGTTCATGAACTTGGCAACACGCAGCGTGGGCGCGAAGCGGAGCGCGAACGTTGGCAGGAAGTGCATATGCCCATCATTATAACTTAGCTTCTCGACCTGATCTATGGCGGGGGATCGGAACCACTCGTCAAGCTTGGCTCCGTCCTTGCCATTGGAAGGGAACTTTCCCATGATAAGGCCTTTGATTGGGCCATTGTGACTGCCGAGGATCTGGAAGAACGCATCCAAGCTTTGGCGATAGCCATGTGATACGTCTCCAACGTATCTATAAATTTTTATTGTTCCATGTTATTATATTATCCATCTAGGATGTTTTATATGCATTTATATGCTATTTTATATGATTTTTGGGACTAACCTATTAACCTAGAGCCCAGTGCCAGTTTCTGTTTTTTCCTTGATGTTGAGTATCGCAGAAAAGGAAAACCAAACGGAGTCCAATTGACCTAAAATTTCACAGAGATTATTTTTGGACCAGAAGAAGCCCATGGAGTACCGGAGATGGGCCAGAAGAGTCCCGAGGCACCCACGAGGGTGGGGGCACGCCCAACCCCCCATGGGCACGCCCCCCTACCTCGTGGCCGCCTCGGGACCCCCCTGACTTGTTCCCGACGCCAACATCTCTTATATATACCAAACTTCCAGAACATAACCTAGATTGGGAGTTCCGCCGCCGCAAGCCTCTGTAGCCACCGAAAACCCATTCCGGCACCCTGCCGGAGGGTGGAATCCCTCTCCAATGGCCATCTTCATCATCCCGGTGCTCTCCATGACGAGGAGGGAGTAGTTAACCCTTGGGGCTGAGGTTATGTACCAGTAGCTATGTTTTTGATCTCTCTCTCTCTCTCTCTCGTGTTCTTGATTTGGTATGATCTTGATGTATCGTGATCTTTGCTATTATAGTTGGATCTTATGATGTTTCTCCCCCTCTACTCTCTAGTAATGGATTGAGTTTTCCGTTTGAAGTTATCTTATCGGATTGAGTCTTTGAGGATTTGAGAACACATGATGTATGTCTTGCTTGTGCTTATCTGTGGTGACAATGGGATGTTCATGTGATCCACTTGATGTATGTTTTGGTGATCAACTTGCGAGTTTCGTGACCTCGTGAACTTATGCATAGGGGTTGGCACACGTTTTTGTCTTTACTCTCCAGTAGAAACTTTGGGGCACTCTTTGAAGTTCTTTGTGTTGGTTGAATAGATGAATCTGAGATTGTGTGATGCATATCGTATAATCATACCCACGGATACTTGAGGTGACATTGGAGTATCTAGGTGACATTAGGGTTTTGGTTGATTTGCATCTTAAGGTGTTATTCTAGTGCGAACTCTAGGATAGATTGAACGAAAAGAATAGCTTCGTGTTATTTTACTACGGACTCTTGAATAGATGGATCAAAAAGGATAACTTTGAGGTGGTTTCGTACCCTACAATTATCTCTTCGTTTGTTCTCCGTTATTAGTGACTTTGGAGTCACTCTTTATTGCATGTTGAGGGATAGTTATATGATCCAATTATGTTATTATTGTTGAGAGAACTTGCACTAGTGAAAGTATGAACCCTAGGCCTTGTTTCCTAGCATTGCAATACCGTTTACGCTAACTTTTACCACTTGCTACCTTGCTATTTTTATATTTTCATATTACAAAAAACCTATTTCTACCATCCATATTGCACTTGTATCACCATCTCTTCGCCAAACTAGTGCACCTATACAATTTACCATTGTATCGGGTGTGTTGGGGCACAAGAGACTCTTTGTTATTTGGTTGTAGGGTTGTTTGAGAGAGACCATCTTCATCCTACGCCTCCCACGGATTGATAAATATTAGGTCATCCACTTGAGGGAAATTTGCTACTGTCCTACAAACCTCTGCACTTGGAGGCCCAACAACGTCTACAAGAAGAAGGTTGTGTAGTAGACAACACCATGACAGAGCTTCTGGGCGCCGAGGAGGTCGACAGGGGTGCAGAGCCATAGGGTGCACCACCACCGGGAAAGGGCGGCTGTCCTTGCCCGATATTTGATTGGGAGGAGGGCTATGATGACTATCAACATATCATCGGGGAGGTTGTTGATGAAGTCTAGGCCTGTTGGAGTCGCTTGCGGTTCTTTCTCGACCCGCCTCCGCTTGTTGGCAGCCTCGTTTTCCACCTCGTCGGCGGCGATAGAAACCCCTGTCTCCATATTTACGCCGTGCTCCGGTGCTTCAGCAGCCCCGGCGTCGCCACTCCCTCCGATGGTGCACTTCGGCGGCATCCTCGTACACCGACGGCTTTGAGGACTCAGAGCGGCATCAAGGATGCGGGCGGAGAGAGTGGAATTGTGTGTGTGGCGAGGACGGGGGTGCGGCCGCTCGGCGGCGCCATTAATATAGACCAGTGGGAGCAAAGCAGGCGGCGGTCCAAGGCTGTCTTGCTTCCCGGTTAGAACGACTGCTTAATATCTAGTATGAATGAAATCTATGCTTAATTACTGAATTTTAGTTACAAAAAATAGATAGTACTATTGATTTTTAGCTACATATTTTGACAAATCGCAGTGTCTCTTGGCTTAGCGCCGAAGTCTAGCTTTAATTTGTATACTGTAATCTGAACCATTTGTGTTGAAGAGATGCACAGATCCTGCATTGAACAGCTTGTACGCTTCTGTAACATCCCAAATTTTCAATTTGGAATGCTATGCATTAGATCATCATTGCATATCATATTTTATTGCATTTTGGTTTGATCCTAGAAATTCTACGCAACTCAAGGACCCACGGAGAGAGTTGGGAATTTCGTTATTTTTCATATTTGAGTTCTCTCAAATCTTGAAAACAGGATTGTTTGATTTTAATTATTTTCTCTTCATATATTTCTTTTATGAAAATAAAGAGAGGGGATAAAATGACTTTCCCAAAATAAAGAAATATTGGAGATTAATATTAAAATCAAATAGGATTTTATTCGGAGTTTTATTGCTATTTTATTTGAAATTTGGAAAAATATGTGTTTTTCAAAATTGCATTTTAGGCCCAAATAAATGTTCACCTTGTCCCTTAGATTTTTAGAGAACGGGGAAAATTTATTTCGGGATTTTTGGAGTCGGTTTAGTATTTCTTTTCTTTCTTTTTCTGCACGTCAGAATATTTTTTTAAAACAAAAGGGAAACCGACTCTGGCTCGTAACCGACCGGGACTCCGCTCGTAGCCGAGCCCCGCAGCGCACCGCTCCGCCCCGCCGAACCCTAGCGCGTCGCCGCCTCGCCTCGTCGACGCCGCCTTGCCCCGCCGCCGGAGCCGTGCCACCGCCGCCGGACCCCGCAGGACCCGAGGTAGAAGCCGCCGGCTTTTTTAGAAACCGGTCGGTTTTTTTATATAAACCCTAGTTTTGATTTTTTTTATTTTAAATCGGTTTAGATCGATTTTTTTTCGGTTCAGTTAAATAGCGGACGTTCGTCCATACGTTCATTTTAACAAATGGTTTTCGCCCGTTAGCCACAGACAGCGAACGTTCGTTCGTTAGCCTGTTCGCCAGTTTTTCTTTTTCTTGGATTTTTTCGTGATTATTTTCGATCTCGATTTCTGATCTGATTTTCGTTTTAGTTTAACTTTTCGCTCGTTAGTCGGAATCAGGAGATTCAAGTGTCTAGATCTTCGTCTCTAAGCCCTCTTTCTGTTTAACAACTTGAACAAGATTTTGAAATAGTAAAATTTGACTTTAGTTCAATTTAGTAATCGGGTCTTGTTTCTTTCGTAGTTTGTGTTTCGTTGCTTCGTTCGATTTGATTCTTTTTGCAAACCGGAGTTCTTAAGTTGAACTTTCTGGTTAGATCTTCTTTTTGAGTTTTACTCGTGCTTCTAGTTTGAGTGCTTATTGTATGGTTGTTTGTTTGTGATAGAGTACCCGGAGTGCGAAGCGTGCTACTACGAGTCCCTAGGTTTTGCGGATCATCAGCAAGGCAAGTAACACTTTGATCATAGTTCTTTACTACCTAGTTTTATTGCATTAGATTCAATCATCAATTTCATGATTAAGGTCTGATTAAATTGTGGGTTTCGGGAAGTAGATGTGGTAGTACCTATGCACCTGTTTATTATCAAACCTATGGGAGTTACTTCTACTTTGATTATATTTGCTATGCTATGCTCGTAGACGTGGATTGGGTTTGAGAGTATTCATGACAGATGTGAGCTTGTTAATTAATTGTTCAACTTAAGGTGGCAACTTGAATACACATCTGGGTGGATTGCTTGTGGACACCCCCAGTGTTGTCCTAGGATATCCCGGAGGACCCGTGTGATCATCCTACGGCCCGCCACCCAGGCTCAAAGGGATCACTAGATTATTCATGCTAGAAACTTCCGTGTGCACCCACAAGCTATTATGGGCTCTAGCATAGTTGAGTATGTTGCGTGAAGCTCTTGAAGAGGTAGACTAGCAGATGTAGTGGGTTGTAGGTGGTATAGTCTACCCAGAGTAGAGAGTTAATGCTTCAGAAAGACTGTGTCTTGAATCTCCGACCATCGATGTATTCGAGTCTTGTGGAGAAAAGTGCGCAAACCTCTGCAGAGTGTGTAAACTAATCATGGTTAACCGTGTCCCCGGTTATGGACATCTTGAGTATCTGGTTCTTGGATTATCATGATTGATCATCTCATCACTCTTAATTTAAATTGATTGGGTTTAATGATGATGTTTAATTGGGATTGAGTTGGAGGAACCTTCTCAATGTTTAACAACTACCATGATAGTTAAATAAAATGTATTCCTTTGTTGTAGGGAAAAATTGGCTTTTCGCTAAAACATATTAACCATACAGCCTACACCAGCCAAATATGCATGTAGTGATAGCATTTATTTGTTCATTATTCTCTTGTGTTACCTTGCCAGCATATTCGATGTGCTGGCCTGTTTCGGGCTGCAACGTTTATGTTGCAGATTTTTCAAACGACGAGTAAGGAGCCATAGGTCGTTGTGTTTCACTCAGTGATGCCGTTGGAGTTGATGGACTCACTTATCTTCCAAGCCTTCCGCTGTTATCGATTTAGATGGCCTTAAGCCATAATTATTGTTTTTGTTCTCTTTTGAGACATTTGATCTAATAAGTGTGTGATTGCTACTCTGTTATAAATCCTCAAGTACTGTGCGTGTCAGCATTACCGATCCAGGGATGACACTGATGCACCGAGATCGGACTGTTTGAGGTCTGATCGCTACAAGATGGTATTAGAGAACACGCTGACTGTAGGACACGACCACTAAGCTAAAACCCTAGATCACTACTCTCTTCTCATTTCCGACTCTTCTCCCTTTTCTACTCTTTAGGATGGCGGACATGAGGAACAAGTTTGCACAACCGTATGAAGACTCACCCTTTGGACGACACTTAAAGGAAGTCACTAAGTACCTGAACATTGGAATACCAAGCTTCATCGGGACCTACAATGCCACTTTACCAGAAGAGGAGCGCTGGATGATCCAAGTTCAAATCCCAAGACGGACGTTCATGCAGGTCACCGAGCCCATAGAGTTTTCCTTTGAAGCACCCACCTGGAGTCTAGGCAAGAGCATGGCAGCCCACATCACCATGGGACGCATTGGAGAAGTTTACCACAAGGATCTCAAGGATACTATCTACAAGATTTGTGGGCGTCGAGATGAACAATGGGAGATGATCAGCACCAGGAAGGATAGATCAATTGCCGCTTTCATCCAGGAGTGAAACCAGTACATTCGTCGCTAGGAGAACCAGATGTGCATAGGCATGATAGATCTGAAGAAGGCAATGACAAGGATCACGGAGCTTTAAGAGGAACTCAAAGCTACTCGTGAAGATTATGAGGAGGACATCATCGTACTAGTGGAGAAGAATGACGAACTGACAAGGAAGTTAGGAGTATTCATGGGAGACCCCGCGCCAGGAGGAGAAGATGACGATTCCACCTGCCCGGAGAACTACATCATCATCGACGACACTGACTCGGACCCCGACGATAGCGATGATGACTTTGTTGATGAAGCTGGAGCAGATATTATGGAGTCTTCTACCAATCAATTTTTCTAGTCGACCACCATAACCGTAGTAGTATTCCCATGTATATAGTATACGTTGGGGATCGTAGCAGAAATTTAAAATTTTCTACGCATCACCAAGATCAATCTATGGAGTAATCTAGCAACAAGGGGAAGGAGAGTGCATCTACATACCCTTGTAGATCGCTAAGCGGAAGCGTTCAAGTGAACAGGGTTGATGGAGTCGTACTCGTCGTGATCCAAATCACCGATGATCCTAGCGCCGAACGGACGGCACCTCCGCGTTCAACACACTTACGGAATGGAGACATCTCCCATGCCTTGATCCAGCAAGGAGGAGGGAGAGGTTGATGAAGAGAGTCCAACAGCAGCACGATGACGTGGTGGTGGTGGAGCTCGTGGTTCTCCGGCAGGGCTTCGCCAAGCAACATGGAGGAGGAGAAGGTAGGAGGAGGGAGGGCTGCGCCAGGTTCAAGGGGTGTGGCCGCCCTCCCACCCCTCCACTATTTATATGTGGGGAGAGAGGGGGCCGGCCCCCCTAGATCCCATCTAGGGTTGGGGGCGGCGGCCAAGGGGGGAAGGTGTGCCTCCCAAGTCAAGTGGAGGCCCTCCCCCTTAGGGTTTCCCCTCTCCCATGCGCATGGGCCTTGGGGGGGCTGGTGCCCTTGGCCCATTAAGGTTAGGGCGCCCCCCTACAGCCCATGCTTCTGTATTGGACGTGGTGGAACATTTTCCGGACCTCTGGACCCCTCCGGAATCCTCCGGAACCTTCCGGAAGCTTCCCGATACAATACCGGAAAAAACCGAACTTTTCCCGGAACCCGAACAACAACTTTCCATATATAAATCTTTACCTCTGGACCATTCCGGAACTCCTCGTGACGTCCGGGATCTCATCCGGGACTCCGAACAACATTCGGTAATCACATACAAGTCTTCCTAATAACCCTAGCGTCATCGAACCTTAAGTGTGTAGACCCTACGGGTTCGGGAACCATGCAGACATGACCGAGACAGCTCTCTGGCCAATAACCAACAGCGGGATCTGGATACCCATGTTGGCTCCCACATGTTCCACGATGATCTCATCGGATGAACCACGATGTCGAGGATTCAATCAATCCCGTATTCAATTCCCTTTGTCCAGCGGTATTGTACTTACCCGAGATTCGATCGTCGGTATCCCGATACCTTGTTCAATCTCGTTACTGGCAAGTCTCTTTACTCGTTCTGTAACACATCATGCCGTGATCAACTCCTTGGTCACATTGTGCACATTACGATGATGTCCTACCGAGTGGGCCCAGAGATACCTCTCCGGTTACACGGAGTGACAAATCCCAGTCTCGATTCGTGCCAACCCAACAGACACTTTCAGAGATACCTGTAGTGTACCTTTATAGCCACCCAGTTACGTTGTGACGTTTGGCACACCCAAAGCACTCCTACGGTATCCGGGAGTTGCACAATATCATGGTCTAAGGAAATGATACTTGACATTAGAAAAGCTTTAGCATACGAACTACACGATCTTGTGCTAGGCTTAGGATTGCGTCTTGTCCATCACATTATTCTCCTAATGATGTGATCCCGTTATCAACGACATCCAATGTCCACGGTCAGGAAACCGTAACCATCTATTGATCAACGAGCTAGTCAACTAGAGGCTTACTAGGGACATGGTGTTGTCTATTTATCCACACAAGTATCTGAGTTTCCTATCAATACAATTCTAGCATGGATAATAAACGATTATGATGAACAATGAAATATGATATAATAATAACTAATTTATTATTGCCTCTAGGGCATATTTCCAACAGTCTCCCACTTGCACTAGAGTCAATAATCTAGTTCACATCGCCATGTGATTAACACTCACAGGTCACATCGCCATGTGACCAACATCCAAAGAGTTTACTAGACTCAATAATCTAGTTCACATCACTATGTGGTTAGCACTCAATGAGTTCTGGGTTTGATCATGTTATGCTTGTGAGACAGGTTGTAGTCAACGGGTCTTGCCATATCCAGATCCCTATGTATTTCGCAAAACTTTATATCGTAGATGATGCTACCACGTTCCACTTGGAGCTATTCCAAATTATTGCTCCATTATACGTATCCGGTATCTCTACTCAGAGCTATCCGGATAGGTGTTAAGCTTGCATCGATGTAACTCTTTATGTCAAACTCTTTATCACCTCCATAACCGAGAAACATTTCCTTATTCCTCTAAGGATAATTTCGACCGCTATCTGGTGATCCAGTCCTAGATCAATTTTGTACCCTCTTGCCAGACATGTGGCAAGGCACACATCAGGTGCGGTACTCAGCATGGCATACCGTATAGAGCCTATGACAAGAGCATAGGGGACGACCTTTCGTCCTTCCTCTTTCTTCTGCCGCGGTCAAGCTTTGAGTCTTACTCAACTTCACACCTTACAACTCAGGTAAGAACCCCTTCTTTGACTGATCTATTTTGAACTCCTTCAAAAACACGTCAAGGTATGCGTTCTTTGAAAGTATCATCAGGCGTTTTGATCTATCTCTATAGATCTTGATGCCTAATATGTAAGCAGCTTTATCCAGGTCTTCCTTTAAAAAATACTCTTCAAACAACCATTTATGCTTTCCAGAGATTCTACATTATTTCGGACCAACAATATGTCATCCACATATACTTATCAGAAATGTTGTAGTGCTCCCACTCACTTTCTTGTAATTACAAGTTTCTAGCAAACATTGTATAAACCTAAAAGCTTTGATCACTCCATCAAAGCATATATTCCGACTCCGAGATGCTTGCTCTAGTCCATAGAAGGATCGCTGGAGCCAGCATACCTTTTAGCATCCTTAGGATCAACAAAACCTTTTATTGTATCACATACAACTTTTTCTTATGAAAACTGGTAAGAAAACTTGCTTTGACATCCATCTGTTAGATTTGATAATCGAAAAATACAGCTAATGCTAACATGATTCCGACGGACTTAAGCATCGCTACAGGTGAGAAATTCTCATTGTAGTCAACTCTTTGAACTTGTGAAAAGACTCTTTCCCACAAGTCGAGCTTCATAGACGGTAACATTACCGCCCACGTCCGTCTTCTTCTTAAAGAACCATTTATCTCAATGGCTCGCTGATCATCGGGCAAGTCCACCAAAGTCCATACTCTGTTCTGATACATGGATCCTATCTCGGATTTCATGGCTTCTAACCATTTATCGGAATACGGGCCCACCATCGCTTCTCCATAGCTCGTAGGTTCATTGTTCTCCAATAACATGATATCTGAGACAGGATTACCGTACCACTCAGGAGTAGCACATATCCTTGTCGACCTACGAGGTTCGATAGCAACTTGATCCAAAGCTTCATGATCACTATCATTAACTTCCTATTCAATAGACGTAGGCGCCACAGAAACCATCTTTCTGTGTTGCATCACTTTCTGGTTGAAATAAAGGTTCGACAACCTCATCAAGTTCTATCTTCCTCCCACTCAATTCTTTCGAGAGAAACTCCTTCTCAAGAAAGGACTCGTTCTTAGCGACAAACAATTTGCCCTCGGATGTGAGATAGAAGGTATACCCAACTGTCACCTTTGGGTATCCTATGAAGATGTGTTTGTCCGCTTTGGGTTCGAGATTCTCCGGCTGAAGCCTTAAGCATCGCAACCCCCCAAACATTAGGAAACGACAACTTTGGTTTCTTTCCAAACCAATGTTCACACGGCGTCGTCTCAACGGACTTATATGGTGTCCTATCTAAAGTGAATGCAGCTGTCTCTTATGCATAACCTCAAAATAATAGTGGTAGATCGGTAAGAGACATCATAGATCGCACCATATCTCATAAGGTTCGATTACGACGTCCGGACACACAATTTCCCTGTGGTGTTCCAGGTGGCTTCAACTGTGAAACAATTCCACGATGTCTTAAGTGTTTACCAAACTCATAACTCAGAAATTCTCATTGATCAGATTGTAGGAATTTGATCTTCTTGTTATGATGATTCTTAACTTCACTCTGAAATCGCTTGAACTTTTCAAACGTTTCAGACTTGTGCTTCATTAAGTAAATATACCTATATCTACTCAAATCGTCAGTGAAGATGAGAAAATAGCGATATCCACCGCACGCTTCAATTCTCATTGGATCACACGCATCAGCATGCATGATTTCCAACAAGTCACTTGCCCGTTTCATTGTACCTGAAAACGGGGTCTTAGTCATCCTGCCCATGAGGCATGGCTCGCATGTGTCAAGCGATTCAAAATCAAGTGACTCCAAACATCCATCGATATGGAGTTTCTTCATGCATCTTACGCCAATATGACCTAAGCGGCACTGCCACAAGAAAGTGGTACTATCATTATTAACTCTACATCTTTTGGCGTGAACATGTGTATTACCATGACCGAGATGCAATGAACCATTCACATAGAAGGTATTATTCATGTAAACAGAATAACCATTATTCTCTAATTTAAATGAATAATCGTATTGCAATGAACATGATCTAATCATATTCATGCTCAACGTAGACACCTGATAACATTTATCTAGGTTCATTACTAATCCCGAAGGCAGATGGAGCGTGCGATGGTGATCTCATCAATCTTTGGAAACACTTCCAACACACATCGTCACCTCGCCCTTAGGCATTCTCTGTTTAGTCCGTAGCTTTTTCTTCAAGTCACCAATAATAGCAACTGAACAGGTATACAATACCCAGGTGCTACCAGGAGTACTAGTGAGGTACACATTAATAACACGTATATACTTTGTTAAAGTTGCCAGCCTTCTTATCTACCATGCATTTGGGGTAATTACGCTACCAGTGACCATTCCCCTTACAATGGAAGCAATTAGTCTCGGGTTTGGGTTCAACCTTGGGTTCCTTCACTTGAGCGGCAACTGGTTTGCCATCCATATGAAGTTTCCCTTCTAGCCCTTGCCCTTCTTGAAACCAGTGGTCTTGTTAAACCATCAACACTTGATGCTCCTTCTTGATTTCTACCTTTTGCGGTCTTAAGCACCGCGAACAGCTTTGGGATCAACTCCATCCCTTGCATGTCATAGTTCATCACGAAGATCTAGTAGGTTAGTGATAGTGGCTAGAGAACTCTATCAATCACTATCTTATTTGGAATTTTAACTCCCACTTGATTTAAGTGATTGTAGCACCCAGACATTCTGAGCACATGCTCACTAGTTGAGCTATTCTCCTCCATCTTGTTGGCTAAAGAACTTGTCAGAGGTATCACACCTCTCAACACGGGCATGAGCCTGAAATCCCAATTTCAGCTCTTGGAACATCTCATATGTCTTATGGCGTTCAAAACGTCATTGGAATCCCGATTCTAATCCGTAAAGTATGGTGCACTAAACTATCAAGTAGTCATCAGGATGTGTCTGTCAGGTGTTCACAACATGCACAGACGAAGTTGTAGGGGTTTGCACATCGAGCGGTGCATCAAATACGTAAGCCTTCTGTGTAGCAGTGAGGACACTCCTCGGACTACGGACCTAGTCCGCATCATTGCTTACAATATCTTTCAACTTAATCTTTCTCTAGGAACGTATTGAAACAGGGAGCTACAACGTTAGCTATTTATCTACAACATATTTGCAAATACAATTTAGACTATGTTCATGATAATTAAGTTCATCTAATCAAATTATTTAATGAACTCCCACTCAGATAGACATCCCTCTAGTCATCTAAGTGAAACATGATCCGAGTCAACTAGGCCCTGTCCGATCATCACGTGAGACGGACTAGTCAACATCGGTGAACATCTTCATGTTGATCGTATCTTCTATACGACTCATGCTCGACCTTTCGGTCTTCCGTGTTCCGAGGCAATGTCTGTACATGCTAGGCTCGTCAAGTCAACCTAAGTGTATTGCGTGTGTAAATCTAGCTTACACCTGTTGTATTCGAACGTTAGAATCTATCACACCCGATCATCACGTGGTGCTTCGAAACAACGAACCTTCGCAACGGTGCACAGTTAGGGGGAACACTTTCTTGAAATTATTATGAGGGATCATCTTATTTAAGCTACCGTCGTTCTAAGCAAATAAGATGTAAAACATGATAAACATCACATGCAATCAAATAGTGACATGATATGGCCAATATCATTTTGCTCCTTTTGATCTCCATCTTCGGGGCTCCATGATCATCGTTGTCACCGGCATGACACCATGATCTCCATCATCATGATCTCCATCATCGTGGCTTCTTGAAGTTGTCTCGTCATCTATTACTTCTACTACTATGGCTAACTCTTTAGCAATAAATGAAGTAATTACATGACGTTTATGTTGACACGCAGGTCATAAATAAATTAAGACAACTCCCATGGCTCCTGCCGGTTGTCATACTCATCGACATGCAAGTCGTGATTCCTATTACAAGAACATGATCAATCTCATACATCACATATATCATTCATCACATCCTTTTGTCCATATCACATCACAAGGCATATGCTACAAAAACAAGTTAGACGTCCTCTAATTGTTGTTGCAAGTTTTTACGTGGCTGCTATAGGTTTCTAGCAAGAACGTTTCTTACCTACGCAAAAACCACAACGTGATATGCCAATTTCTATTTACCCTTCATAAGGACCCTTTTCATCGAATCCGATCCGACTGAAGTGGGAGAGACAGACACCCGCTAGCCACCTTATGCAACTGGTGCACGTCAGTCGGTGGAACCAGTCTCACGTAAGCGTATGTGTAAGGTCGGTCCGGGCCGCTTCATCCCACGATGCCGCCGAATCAAGATAAGACTAGTAACAGTAAGTAAATTGACAATATCGACGCCCACAACTACTTTGTGTTCTACTCGTGCATAGAAACTACGCATAGACCTAGCTCATGATGCCATTGTTGGGGATCGTAGCAGAAATTTAAAATTTTCTACGCATCACCAAGATCAATCTATGGAGTAATCTAGCAACAAGGGGAAGGAGAATGCATCTACATACCCTTGTAGATCGCTAAGCAGAAGCGTTCAAGTGAACGGGGTTGATGGAGTCGTACTCGTCGTGATCCAAATCACCGATGATCCTAGCGCCGAACGGACGACACCTCCACGTTCAACACACGTACGGAACGGAGACGTCTCCCACGCCTTGATCCAGCAAGGAGGAGGGAGAGGTTGAGGAAGAGAGTCCAACAGCAGCATGACGGCGTGGTGGTGGTGGAGCTTGTGGTTCTCCGGCAGGGCTTCGCCAAGCACCATGGAGGAGGAGGAGAAGGTAGGAGGAGGGAGGGCTGCGCCAGGTTCAAGGGGTGGGGCCGCCCTCCCACCCCTCCACTATTTATAGGTGGGGAGAGAGGGGGCCGGCCCCCTAGATCCCATCTAGGGTTGGGGGCGGCGGCCAAGGGGGGGAGGAGTGCCTCCCAAGTCAAGTGGAGGCCCTCCCCCTTAGGGTTTCCCCTCTCCCATACGCATGTGCCTTGGGGGGGCTGGTGCCCTTGGCCCATTAAGGTTAGGGCGCCCCCCCCCCCCTACAGCCCATGCTGCTGTATTGGACGTGGTGGAACATTTTCCGGACCTCCGGACCCCTCCGGAATCCTCCGGAACCTTCCGGAAGCTTCCCGGTACAATACCGGAAAAAACCGAACTTTTCCCGGAACCCGAACAACAACTTTCCATATATAAATCATTACCTCCGGACCATTCCGGAACTCCTCGTGACGTCCGGGATATCATCCGGGACTCCGAACAACATTCGGTAATCACATACAAGTCTTCCTAATAACCCTAGCGTCATCGAACCTTAAGTGTGTAGACCCTACGGGTTCGGGAACCATGCAGACATGACCGAGACAACTCTCCGGCCAATAACCAACAGCGGGATCTGGATACCCATGTTGGCTCCCACATGTTCCACGATGATCTCATCGGATGAACCACGATGTCGAGGATTCAATCATTCCCACATTCAATTCCCTTTGTCCAGCGGTATTGTACTTGCCCGAGATTCGATCGTCGGTATCCCGATACCTTGTTCAATCTTGTTACCGGCAAGTCTCTTTACTCGTTCTGTAACACATCATCCCGTGATCAACTCCTTGGTCACATTGTGCACATTATGATGATGTCCTACCTAGTGGGCCCGGAGATACCTCTCCGTTTACACGGAGTGACAAATCGCAGTCTTCATTCATGCCAACCCAACAGACACTTTCGGAGATACCTGTAGTGTACCTTTATAGCCACCCAGTTACGTTGTGATGTTTGGCACACCCAAAGCACTCCTATAGTATCCGGGAGCTGCACAATCTCATGGTCTAAGGAAATGATACTTGACATTAGAAAAGCTTTAGCATACGAACTACACGATCTTGTGCTAGGCTTAGGATTGGGTCTTGTCCATCACATCATTCTCCTAATGATGTGATCCCGTTATCAACGACATCCAATGTCCATGGTCAGGAAACCGTAACCATCTATTGATCAACGAGCTAGTCAACTAGAGGCGTACTAGGGACATGGTGTTGTCTATTTATCCACACATGTATCTGAGTTTCCTATCAATACAATTCTAGCATGGATAATAAACGATTATCATGAACAATGAAATATGATATAATAATAGCTAATTTATTATTGCCTCTAGGGCATATTTCCAACAGTATAGTCCGAGCACTTTTGTAACGATAGTTCTACTGATTGTATGCCCTTGTTTGAATTGATTGAAGTAATATGATTGTGTTTGTCTCATGTGGATATGGGTAGTGTTTTCCCCCTAGACCCCATTCTACTCTGTTTTCTCATCTTTTCTAAACCCATCAGATGCCTCCGAGACATGACAATGGATTTGCTTTTCCACCGGAGCTCACTCAGTTGATCCAGCAGCAGAATGCATTGATGCAGATACTAGTCCAGAATCAGAATCAGGGGAACAACAACAATAACAACAACCCACCACATGTTGATCACTTAGCCCATTTTCTAAGGCTGAATCCGCCGGTGTTCTCCAGTAGCACCGAGCCGATAGTCGCAGATGATTGGCTCCGCAAGATTGGAAGGGAGTTGACCATTGTAGGATGCACAGATGCG
This sequence comes from Triticum dicoccoides, assembly GCF_002162155.2. Taxonomy (NCBI): domain Eukaryota; kingdom Viridiplantae; phylum Streptophyta; class Magnoliopsida; order Poales; family Poaceae; genus Triticum; species Triticum dicoccoides. Next base: position 606,963,472 of record NC_041390.1, read on the forward strand.
GAAAGAGTGCGTTTTGCCTCACATCAGCTTGATGGACCCGCAGCAGCATGGTGGGAGAATTACACTGTCACCTATCCCATCGACACTGTTACATGGGACCAGTTTCAGTAGGCCTTTCGCACAGCCCATGTATCAACAGGAGCTATGGCCATGAAGAAGCGTGAGTTTTGCAACTTACGCCAAGGAGGACGCACCGTTGGCCAGTATGTGGATGACTTTAGCAAGCTAGCACATTATGCCCCAGATGACATTGCTATAGATGCAGTTAAACAAGAGAAGTTTCTGGAAGGACTGAATGATGAGCTGAGCATGCAGTTGATGGTAGCAACTTCTAATAACTACCAACAGTTGGTAGATAGAGCTCTCACGATTGAAGGGAAGCAGCAGCAGATTGACAACCGTAAGAGGAAGTATGGACACTGGAAGTATAATTCTGGAGCTCAGCAGAGACCCCGTTTTACCCCAAACTCGGGAGGACCCCTCAAACATAACCATGGAGGTCACAACCACAATGTAGGGGTTGCGCACAACCATAGTGGCCCCAGTAATGCAAATGGTAATGGAGGAAGCAATGGCCAGAACCATACCAACCCTGCAACGCCCGCCAAGAAGGATCTAAGTCACATTACTTGTTTCAAGTGCGGGAAGAATGGACATTATGCCACAGAATGTTCTGAAGCAAAAATGGAAATGGCAATGGAAGCTCTGGGAAGAATCCCAACCCTTTCAACAGGGGACAAGTGAATCACATTAGCGTGGAGGAGATTGAAGCACAACCCAATGCAGTAATAGGTAAGTTTAAGATTAAGTCATTTACTAAAATCGTTCTTTTGATACTGGTGCATCGCATTCATACATATCAAGGGGATTTGTGGATAAGTTTAAACTGCTAACCCAAACCTTAGGACACCCATGTTAGTAACCTCGCCAGGAGCAGAGTATATGGCTAACCTTTGGTGTGATCGGTTACCATTAAGGATTGGTAACTACCTGTTTCCCTTAGACCTAATTGTATTGGAGTCACAAGGACTGGATGTGATATTAGGCATGGATTGGTTATCGGAGTATGAAGGGAACATTGACTGCGCTAGTAAGTCGATTTTGCTTACCACCCCAGAAGGAAGAAGGATCAAGTATGTATCCCGGCATGTGCCGAACAGGACTCAAGTAAATTCCTTATCACGAGTTGTACAGGAGGAAGTACCAGTGGTGAAGGATTTCCCGAATGTATTTCGAGAGGAGTTGCTAGGCATGCCACTGGATAGAGACATTGAGTTTTTGATCGAGCTTTTGCCAGGCACAGGGCCAATCTCTAAGAGACCGTACAGGATGACCACAAAGGATTTAGAGGAAATTAAGAAGAATATTAAGGAGTTACTGGGTAAAGGTTATATTCGCCCAAGCTCGTCGCCTTGGGGATCACCAGTACTTCTAGTGGAGAAGAAGGATGGATCGTTGAGGATGGTTGTTGATTATCGAGGATTGAATGAGGTGATGATCAAGAATAAGTACCCACTGCCGATGATCAATGATTTGTTTGACCAGCTGCAAGGAGCTAATGTGTTTTCCAAGATCGATCTACGATCAGGGTACCACCAGTTGAAGATTCGAGAGCAGGATATACCTAAGCCAGCTTTTACCACAAGGTATGGGCTATATGAGTATACCGTTATGTCATTTGGTCTGACTAACGCACCTGCCTATTTCATGAACATGATGAACAAGGTGTTTATGGAGTTTTTGGATAAGTTCGTCGTGGTGTTCATTGATGATATTATGGTCTACTCAAAGAATGAAGAGGAACACAAGCAGCATTTGCGTTTGGTACTTGGGAAGCTCAGAGAACACTAGTTATATGCCAAGTTCAGCAAGTGTGAGTTTTGGTTGAAGGAAGTTGGATTCCTCGGACATGTTATATCCGGAGAAGGAATAGCAGTAGACCCTACCAAGGTTGTCACTGTGACAAATTGGGAAGCCCCCACGTCAGTTGGAGAGATCTGGAGTTTTCTTGGACTCGCAGGATACTACCGTAGGTTCATTGAGAATTTCTCGAAGATTGCAAAGCCCATGACAGAGTTGTTGGAGAAGGACACTAAGTTCAAATGGACAGAGGAATGTGAGGCCAGTTTCCAGGAGTTGAAGAAACGCTTGGTTACAGCTCCAGTGTTGATTCTTCCAGATCAACGCAAGGATTACCAGGTATATTGCGACACTTCTCGTCGAGGACTTGGAGCAGTGCTTATGCAGGAAAGAAGAGTTGTTTCATATGGCTCACGACAGCTCAAACCCCATGAGTTGAATTATGCTACCCATGATTTGGAGTTAGCAGCCGTAGTGCATGCGTTGAAGACATGGAGACATTTTCTCATCGGAAACCATTATGAGGTGTACACGGATCACAAGAGTTTGAAGTATATCTTCACGCAGAAGGAGTTGGATCTCAGACAGAGGAGATGGTTGGAGCTCATTAAGGATTATGATATGAAGTTGCATTATCATCCCGGAAAGGCTCACATAGTAGCCGATGTGTTAAGCCGCAAGAGCCATGTCAATACACTCATAACCGGAGAGTTACCTAAGGAATTAGCGGAGGATCTTCATGAGCTATGTTTGGAAATAGTTCCGAGGGGTTATGTAGCAGCATTGGAGATTCAGTCTACTTTGATGGATAAGATCAGAGAAGCTCGGATGATGGACAAGGAGATTGCTGAGATAAAAGAGAGGATGAGAAAAGGAAAAGCTAAAGGATTTCGTGAGGATGAGCACGATACCCTATGGTTTGAAGACCGCATATATGTGCCAAATGATCCGGAGATCAGGAAGTTGATTCTGCAAGAGGCCCCTGATTCGCCGTATTCGATTCACCCAGGAAATACAAAGATGTATCTGGATTTGAAGGATAGTTTCTGGTGGACCGGGATGAAGAAGGTTATTGCGGATATGTAGCAGTTTGTGATGTATGTCACAGAGTGAAGGCAGAACATCAGAAGCCAGCGGGATTGTTATAGCCATTACCGATACCCGAATGGAAGTGGGATAAACTAGGCATGGACTTTATCACGGGATTACCCAGGACACGTTCAGGCTATGACTCGATATGGGTTGTAGTCGATCGTTTGACGAAAGTAGCTCATTTCATCCCAGTGAAGACCACTTACACCAGTGCTAAGTTGGCAAAGATTTACATTACCAGGATTGTATGTCTGCATGGAGTTCCGAGGACTATTGTATCAGATAGAGGAACCAAGTTTACCTCAAAGTTTTGGAATCAGTTGCATGAAACTTTGGGAACCAGGCTTGAGTTCAGTACAGCTTTTCACCCGCAGACAGATGGACAGACTGAGAGAGTGAATCAGATTTGGAGGACATGTTGAGAGCTTGTGCGCTAGATTATGGATCTAGTTGGGATGACAACTTGCCTTACGCAGAGTTCTCTTACAACAACAGCTATCAAGCCAGTTTGAAGATGGCCCCTTTCGAAGCATTGTACGGAAGGAGGTGCAGGACACCATTATTGTGGGATGAAGTTGGAGACCGTCATTTATTTGGACCAGATTTGATTAAAGAATCTGAAGAGAAGGTTAAGCTAATTCGCCATAGACTCAAGGTAGCCTAGTCCAGGCAGAAGAGTTATGTGGATTCTAAACGCAAGGAGACGGTTTACGAAGTTGGAGACAGAGTGTATATTCGTGTATCACCACTCCGAGGAGTGAAGCGCTTTGGAGTTAAGGGAAAGTTAGCACCACGTTTTGTGGGACCATACAAAGTTTTGGAACATATTAGAGAAGTTGCTTACAAGTTGGAGTTGCCCGAAGGATTGTCAGGAGTGCACGATGTGTTCCACGTTTCTCAGTTGAAGAAGTGCCACACATAGATGGCTGAGATTCCTCTGAGAGATACAGTGCCACTGGAAGCGATTCAGTTGGATAGCGACTTGACCTACGAGGAGAAACCAGTCAAGATTCTTGATTTTGCCAGCCGAGTCACACACAACAAGGTTATCAAGTTCTGTAAGGTTCAGTGGAGCCACCATACTGAGGATGAAGCCGCCTGGGAACGAGAGCAGGACCTACGGAAGGATCACCCTCACCTATTTTCTAGCCAACCCGAATCTCGAGGGCGAGATTCATCTTAAGGGGGGTAGGTTTGTAACATCCCAAATTTTCAATTTGGAATGTTATGCATTAGATCATCATTGCATATCATATTTTATTGCATTTTGGTTTGATCCTAGAAATTCTACGCAACTCAAGGACCCACGGAGAGAGTTGGGGATTTCGTTATTTTTCATATTTGAGTTCTCTCAAATCTTGAAAAGAAGATCGTTTGATTTCAATTATTTTCTCTTCATATATTACTTTTATGAAAATAAAGAGAGGGGATAAAATGACTTTCCAAAAATAAAGAAATATTGGAGATTTAATATTAAAATCAAACAGGATTTTATTCGGAGTTTTATTGCTATTTTATTTGAAATTAGGAAAATATGCATTTTTCAAAATTGCATTTTAGGCCAAAATAAATGTTCACCTTGTCCGTTAGATTTTTAGAGGATGGGGAAAATTTATTTCAAGATTTTTGGAGTCCATTTAGTATTTCTTTTCGTTCTTTTTCTGCATGTCGGAATATTTAAAAAAAAGGGAAACTGACTCTGGGTCGTAACCGACCGGGACTCCGCCCGGCCGGCCTTTAAAGCCCGACGAGCCGAGCCCCGCAGCCGACCGCTCCACCCCGCCAAACCCTAGCGCGCCGCCGCCCGTTAGCCGCGCCGCCACCTTGCCCCGCCGCCTCTGCCGCGCCGCCACCTCGCCTCGCCGCCGCCTTGCCCCGCCGCCGGACCCCGCCGGACCCGAGGTAGACGTTGCAGGGTTTTTTTAGAAACCGACCGGTTTTTTTATATATAAACCCTAGTTTTGGTTTTTTTATTTTAAATCGGTTTAGATGGTTTTTTTGTTCGGTCAAATAGCGGGCGTTCGTCCGTACGTTCATTTTAACGAACGGTTTTTGCCCGTTAGCCACAGACAGCGAACGTTCGTTCGTTAGCCTGTTTGTCAGTTTTTCTTTTTCTTGGATTTTTCGTGATTATTTTCGATCGCGGTTTTTGATCCGATTTTCGTTTTAGTTTAACTTTTCGCTCGTTAGTTGGAATCAGGCGATTGAAGCGCCTAGATCTTCGTCTCGAAGCCCTCTTTTTGTTTAACCAACTTGAACAAGATTTTGAAACAGTAAAATTTGACTTTAGTTCAGTTTAGTAATCGGATCTTGTTTCTTTCGCAGTTTGTGTTTCGTTGCTTCGTTCGATTTGATTCTTTTTGCAAACCGAAGTTCTTAAGTTGAACTTTCTGGTTAGATCTTCTTGTTTGAGTTTTACCCGTGCTTCTACTTGAGTGCTTATTGTATGCTTGTTTGTTTGCGGTAGAGTACCTAGAGTGCCAAGCGTGCTACTATGAGTCTCTAGGTTTTGTGGATCATCAGCAAGGCAAGTAACACTTTGATCATACTTCTTTACTACCCAATTTTATTGCATTAGATTCAATCCTCAAACACATGCATGATTAAGGTCTAATTAAATTGTGGGTTTTGGGAAGTACATGAGGTAGTACCTATGCACATGTTTATTATCAAACCTATGGGAGTTACTTCTACGTTGATTATATTTGCTATGTTATGCTCGTAGACGTGGATTGGGTTTGAGAGTATTCGTGACGGATGTGAGCTTGTTAATTAATGGTTTAACTTAAGGTGGCAAATGGAATACACATCTGGGTGGATTGCTTGTGGACACCTGGAGTACCCAGTGTTGTCCTAGGATATCCCAGAGGACCCGTGTGATCATCCTACGGCCCGCCACCCAATCTCAAAGGGATCATAAGATTATTCATGCTAGAAACTTCCATGTGCAGCCACAAGATACTATGGGCTCTAGCATAGTTGAGTAAGTTGCGTGAAGCTCTTGAAGAGGTACACTAGCAGATGTAGTGGGTTGTAGGTGGTATAGTCTACCCAGAGTAGAGAGTTAATGCTTCAGAAAGACTGCGTCTCGAATCTCCGACCATGGATGTATTCGAGTCTTGTGGGGAAAAGTGTGCAAACCTCTGCAGAGTGTATAAACTAATCATGGTTAGTCGTGTCCCCGGTTATGGACATCTTGAGTATCTGGTTCTTGGATTATCATGATTGATCTCATCACTCTTAATTTAAATTGATTGGGTTTAATGATGATGTTTAATTGGGATTGAGTTGGAGGAACCTTCTCAATGTTTAGCAACTACCATGATAGTTAAATAAAATGTATTCCTTTGTTGTAGGAAAAAATCGTCTTTTTGCAAAAAACATATTAACCATACAGCCTACACCAGCCAAATATGCATGTAGTGATAGCATTTATTTGTTCATTATTCTCTTGTGTTACCTTGCCAGCATATTCCATGTGCTGACCCGTTTCGGGCTGCAACGTTTATGTTGCAGACTTTTCAGACAACGAGTAAGGAGCCATAGGTTGTTGTCTTTCACTCAATGATGGCGTTGGTGTTGATGGACTCACTTTATCTTCCAAGCCTTCCGCTGTTATCGATTTAGATGGCCTTAAGCCATCTTTAATGTTTTTGTTCTCTTTTGAGACATTCGATGTAATAAGTGTGTGATTGCTACTTAGTTACAAATGCTCAAGTACTATGTGAGTCAGCATTACCGATCCAGGGATGACACTGATGCACAGAGATAAGACTGTTTGAGGTCTGGTCGCTACAGCTTCCCGGTGAGCCTGCGCATCGGACTGCGCTCGCACACCTCCCGTTCAGTCAAGCAGCTGTCCACACGCCACCTGATATAGCCATTAAAACCAAGACATGTGGCGTCACGTGAATGGTTAATAGAACACACACGGTTTAAATTATACAAACATTTGAGATATTAAAGTGGCAGCTATTTGTTTCAAAATGCATTTGTTTGCTGTCATTATTTGAGTGTGCCATCTCACAAAATGAACACGAAAAATACCATAGCATGTTGGTGCCCTTCCATGATAGCATGCCAAGTTTCATGAATTTCAGACGAGTTTTAGAGTTACTAGAATTTAAAGCCAAAGTATCTCAACGTTTTGCCGGCAATCAACGGTGCCCTGGTGTTTGAAATTCATTCCCATTTCTTGCATGCACCCAAGGACACAGATTTGATTTTTCAACCAATTTATATACACTGGAGCATGTTCATGTAGTTCAAATTTGAATTATGCACATAAATGCATTGAAAACTCAGTTAATGCATAAAAATGTCGAAACGAACCGCAAAAAATCACAAAAATTGACACAACACTCATGTTGTTCTATGTTGACATGAGAAAAAATTTGAAAGCAATAAGTGAAGGAAATATGCCCTAGAGGCAATAATAAAGTTTTTATTTATATTTCCTTATATCATGATAAATGTTTATTATTCATGCTAGAATTGTATTAACCGGAAACTTAGTACATGTGTGAATACAAAGACAAACAGAGTGTCACTAGTATGCCTCTACTTGACTAGCTCGTTAATCAAAGATGGTTAAGTTTCCTAGCCATGGACAAAGAGTTGTCATTTGATGAACGGGATCACATCATTAGAGAATGATGTGATTGACTTGACCCATCCGTTAGCTTAGCACTTTGATCGTTTAGCTTACTTCTATTGCTTTCTCCATAACGTATACATGTTCATATGACTATGAGATCATGCAACTCCCGAATACTGGAGGAACACTTAGTGTGCTATCAAACGTCACAACGTAACTGGGTGACTATAAAGATGCTCTAAAAGTGTCTCTGGTGGTGTTTGTTGAGTTGGCATAGATCAAGATTAGGATTTGTCACTTCGAGTATCGGAGAGGTATCTCTGGGCCCTCTCGGTAATGCACATCACTATAAGCCTTGCAAGCAATGTGACTAATGAGTTAGTTGCGGGATGATGCATTACGGAACGAGTAAAGAGACTTGCCTGTAACGGGATTGAACTAGATATTGAGATACCGACGATCGTATCTCGGGCAAGTAACATACCGATGACAAAGGGAACAACGTATGTTGTTGTGCGGTTTGACCGATAAAGATCTTTGTAGAATATGTAGGAACCAATATGAGCATCCAGGTTCCGCTATTAGTTATTGCCCGGAGATGAGTCTCGGTCATGTCTACATAGTTCTCAAACCCGTAGGGTCCGCATGCTTAACATTCGGTGACGATCGGTATTATGAGTTTATGTGTTTTGATAAGGTAGTTTGGAGTCCCAAATATGATTACGAACATGACGAGGAGTCTTGAAATGGTCAAGACGTAAAGATCGATATATTGGAAGCCTATGTTTGGACATCGAAATGGTTCCGGATGAATTCAGGTATTTTCCGGAGTACCGGGAGGTTACCGGAACCCCCCGGGGAGTATATGGGCCTTATTGGACCTTAGTGGGATAGAGGAGAGGAAGGGAAAAGGTGGGAGGCACGCCCCCTAGCCCAATCCGAATTGGGTGGGGGCCGTCCCCCCCCCCTTTCCTTCCCTCTCTGCTCCCCTTCCTTCTCTCCTACTCCTACTACTTGGAATGGGGGAATCCTACTCCCGGTGGGAGTTGGACTCTCCTAGGGCACGCCATAGAGGGTCAGCCCTTCCCCCTCCTCCACTCCTTTATATATGGGGGAGGGGGCACCCCATACACACACAAATTGATCATTGTCCTAGCCGTGTGCGGTGCCCCCCTCCACCATAATCCACCTCGGTCATATCGTAGCGGTGCTAAGGCGATGCCCTGTTCTGGTAGGTTCATCATCACCATCATCACACCATCATGCTGACAAAACTCTCCCTCAACACTTAGCTAGATCTAGAGTTCGTGGGATGTCACCGAGCTCAACGTGTGCAGATCACGGATGTGTCGTACCTTTGGTGCTAGGATCGGTCGGATTGTGAAGACGCACGACTACATCAACTGCGTTGTCATAAAGCTTCCGCTTATGGTCTACAAGGATGCGTAGACAACAGTCTCCCCTCTCGTTTCTATGCATCACCTAGATAGATCTTGCGTGTGCGTAGAAATTTTTTGAAATTACTGCGTTCCCCAACACTGGCATCCGAGCCAGGTCTATGCGTAGATGTTATATGCACGAGTAGAACACAAAGGAGTTGTGGGCGTGGGTATATACATATTGCTTGGCGTCACTAGTTGATTCTTGATTCAGCTGTATTCTTGGATGAAGTGGCCTAGACCGACATTACGCGTATGCTTACGCGAGACTGGTTCTACCGACGTGCTTCGCACACAGGTGGCTGGTGGGTGTCAGTTTCTCCAACTTTAGTTGAATCGGATTCAATGAACAGGGTTCTTTCTAAAGATCAAAAAGCAATCACTATACCATGTTGTGATTTTTATGCCATAGGTAAGAACGGTTCTTACTAAGCCCGTAGCAACCATGTAAAACTTGCAACAACAAAGTAGAGGACATCTAACTTGTTTTTGCAGGGCATGTTGTGATGTGATATGGTCAAGACGTGATGAGATATAAATTGTTGTATAAGATGATCATGTTTTGTTAAAGTTATCGGCAACTGGCAGGAGCCTTATGGTTGTCTCTTTATTAGATAAGACGCAAGCGCCATATAATTGCCTTACTTTATCGCTATGTGATAGCAATAGTTGCAAAAGAAATAGTTGGTGAGACGACCATGTGACGACACGTTGATAAAGATTAAGATGATGGAGATCATGGTGTCATGCCGGTGACGATGGAGATCATGATGGTACTTTGGAGATGGAGATCAAAGGCACAAGATGATGATGTCCATATCATGTCACATATTTTGATTGCATGTGATGTTTATCTTTTATGCATCCTATTTTGCTTAGTACGACGGTAGCATTATGAGATGACCCCTTAATACAATTTCAAGGTATAAGTGTTCTCCCTGAGTATGCACCGTTGCGACAGTTCGTTGTGCCAAGACACCACGTCATGATCGGGTGTGATAAGCTCTATGTTCACATACAACGGGTGCAAGCCAGTTTTCCACATGCAGAATACTCGTGTTAAACTTGACGAGCCTAGGATATGCAGATATGGCCTCGGAACACTGAGACCGAAAGGTCGAGCGTGAATCATATAGTAGATATGATCAACATAGTGATGTTCACCATTGAAAGCTACTCCATCTCACGTGATGATCGAACATGGTTTAGTTGATATGGATCACGTGATCACTTAGATGATTAGAGGGATGTATATCTAAGTGGGAGTTCTTAAGTAATATGATTAATTGAACTTAAATTTATCATGAACTTAGTCCTGATAGTATTTGCATATCCATGTTGTAGATCAATTGCTCGCGTATAGCTTCCCCGTTTTATTTATGATATCTTACTAGAGAAAACTATGTTGAAAGAAGTTAGTAGCAATGATGCAGACTAGCTCCATGATATGAGGATTATCCTCATTGTTGCACAGAAGAATTATGTCCTTGGTGCACCGCTAGGTGACGGATCTATTGCAGGAGCAGATGCAGACGTTATGAACGTTTGGCAAAACTTGGTATGATGACTACTTGATAGTTTAGTGCACCATCCTTTACGGCTTAGAACTGGGACTTCAAAAATGTTTTGAATGCCAGGAACATAAAAGATGTTCCAAGATCTGAAATTTTTATTTCAGACTCATGCCCGAGTCGAGAGGTATGAGAACTCTGACAAGTACTTTTCCTACAAGATGAAGGAGAATAGCTCAACCAGTGATCATGTGCTCAGAATGTCTGAGTACTACAATCGCTTGAATCAAGTGGGAGTTAATCTTCCAGATAAGATAGTGATTGACAGAGTTCTCTAGTCACTATCGCCAAGTTCCTAGAACTTCGTGATGAACTATAATATGTAAGGGGTGACGAAAAAGATTTCCGAGCTCTTCGCGATGCTGAAATCAGCGAAGGTAGAAATCAAGAAAAGCATCAAGTGCTGACGGTTGACAAGACAACTAGTTTCAAGTAAAAGGGCAAGGGAAAGAAAGGGAACTTCAAGAAGAATGACAATAAAGTTGCCACTCCCATGAAGAAGCCCAAAGCTAGACCCAAGCCTGAAACTGAGTGCTTTTACTGCAAAGGAAATGGTCACTGGAAGTGGAACTACCCTAGATACCTGGCGGATAAGAAGGATGGCAAAGTGAACAAAGTTATATTTGATATACATGTTATTAATGTGTACTTTACTAGTGTTTATAACAACCCCTCAGTATTTGATACTGGTTCAGTTGCTAAGAGTAGTAACTCGAAACAAGAGTTGCAAAATAAACAGAGACTAGTTAAGGGCGAGGTGATGATGTGAGTTGGAAGTGATTCCAAGGTTGATAAGATCACCATCGCACACTCCCTTTACCTTCGGGATTAGTGTTGAACCTAAAATAAATGTTATTTGGTGTTTGCATTGAGCATAAATATGATTGGATCATGTTTATTGCAATACAGTTATTCATTTAAGTCAAAGAATAATTGTTGTTCTATTTACATGAATAAAACCTTCTATGGTCATACACTCAATATAAATGGTTTATTGAATCTCGATCGTAGTGATACACATATTCATAATATTAAAGACAAAAGATGCATAGTTAATAATGATAGAGCAACTTATATGTGGCACAGCTGTTTAGGTCATATTGGTGTAAAACGCATGAAGAAACTCCATACTGATGGACATTTGGAATCACTTGATTCTTGCGAACCATGCCTCATGGGCAAGACGACTAAGACTCCGTTCTTCGGAATAGTGGAGCGAGCAAAAGACTTGTTGGAAATAATACATACTGATGTGTTCGGTCCAATGAGTGTTATGGCTCACGGCGGGTATCGTTATTTTCTGACCTTCACAGATGATTTGAGCAGATATGGGTATATCTACTTAATGAAGCATAAGTCTGAAACATTTGAAAAGTTCAAAGAATTTCAGAGTGAAGTGGAAAATCATCGTAACAAGAAAATAAAGTTTCTACAATCTGATTGCGGAAACAAATATTTGAGTTACATGTTTGGTCTTCATTTGAAACAATGTGGAATAGTTTCGCAACTCACGCCACCTAGAACACCACAATGTAATGGTGTGTCCGAATGTCATAATCGTACTTTATTTGATATGGTGCAATCTATGATGTCTTATCGAATTACCATTATCGTTTTGGGGTTATGCATTAGAGACAGCTGCATTCACGTTAAATAGGGCACCATCTAAAAATCTATTGAGACGGCACCGTATGAACTGTGGTTTAGCAAGAAACCTAAGCTGTCGTTTCTTAAAGTTTGGGGTTGCGATGCTTATGTGAAAAAGTTTCAACTTGATAAAGCTCAAACCTAAGTCGGAGAAGTGCGTCTTCATAGAATACCCAAAAGAAATTGTTGGGTATACCTTCTATCACAGATCCGAAGGCAAGATCTTTGTTGCTGAGAGTGGATCCTTTCTAGAGAAGGAGTTTCTCTTGGAAGAAGTGAGTGGGAGGAATGTAGAACTTGATGAGGTAATTGTACCTTCTCCCAAATTGGAAAGTAGTTCATCAAAGAAATCAGTTCTTGTGATTCCTACACCAATTAGTGAGGAAGCTAATGATGATGATCATGAAACTTTGGATCAAGTAACTACTGAACTTCGTAGGTCAACCAGAGCATGGTCCGCACCAGAGTGGTACGGTAATCCTATACTGGAAGTCATGTTACTAGACCATGATGAACTTACAAACTATGAGGAAGCGATGATGAGCCCAGATTCCGCAAAATGGCTTGAGGCCATGAAATCTGAGATGGGATCCATGTATAAGAACAAAATGTGGACTTCGGTTGACTTGCCCAATGATCGGCAAGCCATTGAGAATAAATGGATCTTCAAGAGGAAGACAGGCGTTGATGGTAGTATTACTATATACAAAGCTCGAATTGTTGCAAAAAGGTTTTCGACAAGTTCTAGATGTTGACTATGATGAGATTTTCTCACTCGTAGCGATGCTTAAGTCTGTCCGAATCATGTTAGCAATTGCCACATTTTATGAAATCTGGCAAATGGATGTCAAAACTGCATTCCTTAATGGATTTCTTAAAGAAGAGTTGTATATGATGCAACCAGAAGGTTTTGTCGATCCTAAAGTTGCTAACAAAGTGAGCAACCTCCATGGATCCATCTATGGATTGGTGCAAGCATCTCAGAGTTGGAATATATGCTTTGATAAAGTGATCAAAGCATATGGTTGTATACAAACTTGCGGTGAAGCCTGTATTTACAAGAAAATGAGTGGAGCACTATAACATTTCTAATAAGTATATGTGAATGACATATTGTTGATCGGAAATAAGGTAGAATTTTCTTGAAAGCATAAAGGTGTGTTTGAAAGGAGTTTTTCAAAGAAAGACCTCGTTGAAGCTACTTACATATTGAGCATCAAGATCTATAGAGATAGATCAAGACGCTTGATATATTTTTCAATGAGTACATACCTTGACAAGATTTTGAAGTAGTTCAAAATGGAACAGTCAAAGAAGGAGTTCTTGCCTGTGTTGCAAGGTGTGAAGTTGAGTAAAGACTCAAAACCCGACCACGGCAGAAAATAGAAAGAGAATGAAAAGTCATTCCCTATACCTCAGCCATAGGTTCTATAAAGTATGCTATGCTGTGTACCAGACCTATTGTGTACCTCACCAAGAGTTTGGCAAGAGGGTACAATAGTGATCCAGGAGTGGATCACTGAACAGCGGTCAAAATTATCCTTAGTGGAAAAAAGGAAATGTTTCTCAGTTATGGAGGAGACAAAGAGTTCGTCGTAAAGAGTTACGTCGATGCAAGCTTTGACACCAATCTGGATGACTCTAAGTCTTGATCTAGATACATATTGAATGTGGGAGCGATTAGCTAGAGTAGCTCCTGCAGAGCATTGTAGACATAGAAAATTGGCAAAATACATATGGCTCTGAATGTGGCAGACCCGTTGACTAAAATTCTCTTACAAGCAAAATATGATCACTCTTTGGGTGTTAATCTCATAGCGATGTGAACTAGATTATTGGCTCTTGTAAACTCTTTGGGTATTAGTCACATGGAGATGTGAACTAATCACATAAAGATGTGAACTATTGGTGTGAAATCACATGATGATGTGAACTAGATTATTGACTCTAGTGCAAGTGGGAGACTGAAGCAAATATGACCTAGAGGCAATAATAAAGTTGTTATTTATATTTCCTTATATCATGATAAATTTTTATTATTCATGCTAGAAGTGTATTAACCGGAAACTTAGTACATGTGTGAATACATAGGCAAACAGAGTGTCACTAGTATGCCTCTACTTGACTAGCTCATTAATCAAAGATGGTTAAGTTTCCTAGCCATGGACAAAGAGTTGTCATTTGATGAACGGGATCACATCATTAGAGAATGATGTGATTGACTTGACCCATCCCTTAGCATAGCACTTTGATCATTTAGTTTACTTCTAGTGCTTTCTCCATAACTTATACATGTTCCTATGACTATGAGAGCATGCAACTCCCGAATACCGGAGGAACACTTAGTGTGCTATCAAACTTCACAACGTAACCGGGTGACTATAAAGATGCTCTACAAGTGTCTCCGATGGTGTTTGTTGAGTTGGCATAGATCGAGATTAGGATTTGTCACTCCAAGTATCGGAGAGGTATCTCTGGGCCCTCTCGGTAATGCACATCACTATAAGCCTTGCAAGCAATGTGAGTAATGAGTTGGTTGCGGGATGATGCATTACGGAACGAGTAAAGAGACTTGTCGGTAACGAGATTGAACAAGGTATTGAGATATCGACGATCGAATCTCGGGCAAGTAACATACCGATGACAAAGGGAACACCGTATGTTGTTGTGCGGTTTGACCGATAAAATCTTAATAGAATATGTAGGAACCAATATGAGCATCCAGGTTCCGCTATTGGTTATTGACCGGAGATGAGTCTCGGTCATGTCTACATAGTTCTCGAACCCGTAGGGTCCGCATGCTTAACGTTCGGTGATGATCGGTATTATGAGTTTATGTGTTTTGATGTACCGAAGGTAGTTTGGAGTCCCGGGTATGATCACGGACATGATGAGGCGTCTCGAAATGGTCGAGACGTAAAGATCGATATATTGGAAGCCTATGTTTGGACATCGGAATGGTTCCGGATGAGTTCAGGCATTTTCCGGAGTATTGGGAGGTTACCGGAACCCCCCGGGGAGTATATGGGCCTTATTGGGCTTAGTAGAATAGAGGAGAGGAAGGGAAAAGGTGCAAGGCGCGCCCCCCTAGCCCAATCTGAATTGGGTGGGGGCCGCGCCCCCCCCTTTCCTTGCCTCTCCCCTCCCCTTCCTACTCTTACTACTTGGAAGGGGGGAATCCTACTCCCGGCGGGAGTAGGACTCCCCTAGGGCACGCCATAGAGGGCCGGCCCTCCCCCTCCTCCACTCATTTATATACGGGGGAGGGGGCACCCCATAGACACACAAGTTGATCATTGTCTTAGCCGTGTGCGGTGCCCCCCTCCACCATAATCCACTTCGGTCATATCGTAGCGGTGCTTAGGCGAATCCCTGTTCCAGTAGCTTCATCATCACCATCATCACGCCGTCGTGCTGATGAAACTCTCCCTCGACACTCAGCTGGATCTAGAGTTTGTCGGACGTCACCGAGCTGAACGTGTGCAGATCGCGGAGGTGTTGTACCTTCGGTGCTAGGATCGGTCGGATCGTGAAGACGTACGACTACATCAACCGCATTGTCATAATACTTCCGCTTACGGTCTACAAGGGTACGTAGACAACACTCTCCCCTCTCATTGCTATGCATCACCTAGATAGATCTTGCGTGTGCGTAGGAACTTTTTTGAAATTACTGCGTTCCCCAACAATAAGAGGCAACGGGTATCGTTTCGTCCCCAAAGGTGGGATGTTCCCTATCGAAACCATCATCACTACTAGGGAAAAGCCTATACACAGAATTTTACCAGCAGCGCTGTACAAAATCAAGCGTGCTGCTACTTAGTAGCAGCGCGCGTAAATAAACCGCGCTACTGCAATGACTTTAGCAGTAGCGCGTACTAGCGAAAAGCGCTGCTGCTACGTTTGAACTGGGCGCACATGGCTAGCCCAACCTAGCCGTAGCGCGTATAATGGCCCAGCGCTACTGCTAATCTCCTTAGCTGCAACACGCTTACGTGTAAAGCGTTGCTGCTAACGGAAATAAAATAAAGTGAAAAACAAGTAGAAAAGTAAATGAAAATGAAAGAAATAGAAAAAGGAGAAAGGGAAAAAATAAAATGTAAAGAAAAATAAAAGAAAAAAGGGAAAAAGGGAGAAAGGAATAGCAGTAGCGGGTTCTGCAGAAAATCGCTATAGCTGTAGCGTGTATTCCAGAATGCACTGTAGCTAACGTAGCAGTAGCGCCCTTTCTGGAACGCGCTACTGGTACTTCTGACTTAACCACGCGGTTCGTCCTTCCCCATGGCCACTTCATCCCCCAAATCAACTTCACTCTCGCCGCCGCCGTCGCCCCTCGGCCGCCGCGCGCTCTCCCCACGCCACCCCTGACCCCAGATTCAACGCCGGCCCCGACCCCAACCTCAACGCCTCCCGGGACGCCGCCCCCGACCCCGACCTCAACGCCGCCCCGGAC
>NC_041390.1:606980338-607006733 GCF_002162155.2 Triticum dicoccoides
GATGCCGCCTGCCCCTCCCTCGTCGCAGGCACCCGAGGTGAGCACGCCTGCTCCTTCCTCTCCCCTACCTCTGCCTAGGGTTTCTACCTCCATCAAATTAGTTAGCGTGGAAATGAATCGGATGCGGATGCGGCTCAAATGAGTTAGGGTTCATGTAAGGGTGGAAACGAATCAAATTTCTAAGATGAATGACCACTTATTTCACTTTATAGTTGGATAATTGGAATATCCGCTACCACTTTCCACCCCTATAGATTCATCAAATTAGATGGTAATTAGGGTAGTAGTTCTTAGGTACTAATTAGTTAGTAAGAACTAGGTACTAATTAGGTACTAGAATATTTTTATTTATAGTAAGTTTATTTTTAGTAAGAACTAGTTGAATTAATAGAACTAGTTAGTAAGAAGTTGTTGCTATTTTTTTAGTTAAAGCAATTTTCCCGCATCGACGTGGACGATGCCTATCCCGCATCCTCGTCTTCGAGTCGGCGGAGGACGACACCTGCTTGACCAGATGGGCCATGTCCGGGACTGGGCTCCACCGGGGTGGTACTGGGAGGCGCTACCTACCGGGGGGCACAGGTTGGTGAGGAGCCAGCCTGTTGTTGACCTGAACCTTCTTTGGTGGCGGTCGCGTGGGCCAGTGACGGTCCAGAGGCTCGAGGACTCCGCGGAGGTGATGCGTCACCGTGTTAGTGAGGAGGACGCGCACGTCTGTTGCTACTTGTTTGCGTTGGAGCACAGGTTCTCCAATACCTGGCAGGTTCTCCAGGGATCTCACTGGAGCTATGATCCCGTGATGGTTCCTTCTCTGTCGGTGTCCACCGCCCGCGCCGATACCCGTCGTGTGCTAGGGTTTTAGTTGTACTAGTGATGTTATATGTATGACACTATTCGGGATGTATTAGTGATAATATTCGACGATGTACGGACGCATGAAATGATTTACTTTTGCTTATTTAATGCATGCTAATTTGAGTCTTATAAGATATTTTGAAATGTATATCTTGTGTTGCTCAATATCCAAGTGGCCGGTCATGTTTGCAGGTTACACCTCCGAGTGGCCTATGTTTTGCCGGAGTGTTGATTCATTTCCGTTCCGGCAAATTTCAGGCGCTCGATATATCCTATTTTAGCAAAGGTCATGCCAGATTTTTCCGTGAATTTTGGCATGACTTTTGCCAGAATATGTAGGAAATATCGAGTGCCCCAGATTTATGTGTTGAGTATCCTGGTAGTTGTCTTCTATCGATTTTCAATTAATGTTTTAACTATGAACATAGGAAATGTCTGACGACAAAAAGGATTTTGGTATTTGCAAATACTGCGAAGACGAGCGCGGCCTGTGCGACGGAATCTTCCTAGATGATGATAGGCGCTTCAGCATCAAGCTGGACGAGAACTTCGAAGTGGATACAGTAAGTCACAACGACAAGTCTTTTTTTGTAATTAAGCATGACATCTGCTTCATTTGCTTCAACTTATATTTTTTTTACTATTCTACTAGCATATCCCCTGCCATGCAAGAGTTTTTGCATTGGATAAGATAGGTTTCAGTCATACTATGGAGGTAAAGAAAGTTTATTTGAAGACCGAGCATGGTTATATTTTCCACGCAAAAAATTATACAATTCAGACGACTATGCAAGACATGGCGAGCACTATGCAAGACTTATGCATTTCAGCCTGATATGGTTATCACCTTTGATATTCGTCCGGAAGATGATATTGAAGGTAATACCGACATCTGGGTCGATGTGCAGACGCCTCCAGTTACACCAAAATGTAAGTTTCTCAACCATATTTATGTCTTTGATATTGTTTATTCAAAAATAGTTGACAACTAATTTGTATTGTCAGCTTATTTCGGTGCAAGCAAACATGTCCAGCGCTTGGTAGACAGGACCTACTACTGTCTCGGGGCTGAACTAAACTGCGAGGAGCTAAGTCATTATGTTTCATGGCTTGAGGATCTTGATACCGTCAAGACAAATTTTCTTCCTGGACTTAGAAATCTTAGTACTGAAAACGTGCGACCAATAGTGTTCGTCATGAACTACGGTCACATCTATTTAGGAAGGATGGTAAGATTTTTACTATTTGTCCTCAGTGCATCTTTTCCATACATTATTTGTGAAGCTAAACTTCATTGCTAAGTATGTGACCATACGATGTTCTTCAACAGGGACTCCCGATGAATGTTGTGCCTTATGGGATCGAGACTAAAGGTACCATGAGTATTATTAGCTTACGGCCAAGATATCCTACATGTTACTTTAGTGCA
Organism: Triticum dicoccoides; assembly: GCF_002162155.2. Taxonomy (NCBI): domain Eukaryota; kingdom Viridiplantae; phylum Streptophyta; class Magnoliopsida; order Poales; family Poaceae; genus Triticum; species Triticum dicoccoides. The sequence goes on from NC_041390.1 coordinate 606,982,623, forward strand.
TTCAAGATCAGCGATGAATGCTTAATAGTGCAAGACTGGACCAGATATGTGATGGGGGAGCGCAGACAAGTACTAGGGGGCAGCAAACAGATGTGCTACCCAAAATTAGGAGACAGGTTCATCTGCATGCTCCAACTTGATCAAGGAGGAGATCTACACATGTTTTATGTTGTTTTACCTAAGAGAGAGCAACAGGGGTGATTAGCTAGAAATGAGTTTGAGGATGATGATGTGTTACACTATTACTATGATGATAAAATAGCTAGTGTTGGTGGTAATGACTGATGATTATTATTAGCTAGTGTTAGTGGTGATTAAATAAATATTGTTGGTGCTAATGATTATGATGATGATTAAATAGCTTGTGCTGGCGGATTAGATTCAAGTGGAGGCAACATGTGGTGCACATCGAAAGTACTACTAGTCCAAACTAGATCAAGTTTGGATTAATAGTATACTTTTGACATGCACCACATATTGCCTCCACTTGAACCTAATCCACCTTCATTTGACACACTGTTATGGACATAATGATGTAAACCTCATAACTGGTATTGTACCAATATTTGTACGATGGCGCATAAATACACTAAAAATAAAAAAATAAAAAAACAATACTAGTAGCGATGGAAAGAAAACACACTGCCAGTAGTTACATTAGCAGCACTGTGGGAGTGAACAAGCGCTGCAGCTATTTGTCCTAGCAGTAGCGCGTGCGGCACGCGTTACTGCTAAGCAATAGCTGTAGCGCCTTATTAGTAGCGCGCCTACCCGCGCTACTAGTGAGCACAAAACCAGCGCTACTGCTAGGGTTTTCCATAGTAGTGCATGCTTGTTGTGAGAAGCTCTGGTTTGGAGAAGCATATACCCAAACCTGCCCCAAATGGGACAAAAAATTTACCATGGCATGTTGATGCCACTCCATGATAGCATGCCAAGTTTCATAAATTTCCGACGAGTTTTGGATTACTAGAATTTAAAAACAAGGTATCTCAATGTTTGCGGACCAGTGACGGGCCAGGATGTTTGACATTCATTCTCATTTCTTGCATGGGACCTAAGCATACACCCAAGGACAAAGATTTGATTTTTCGACCAATTTATATGCACTAGAGCATGTGCATGTAGTTCACATTTGAATTATGCACATAAATGCATTGAAAACTCACTTAATGCATAAAATGTCCAAACGAACCCCAAAAAATAAAAATAAAAACACAATACTCCTGCTGTTCTATGTTGACACGAGAAAAAATTTGAAAGCAATAAGAGGCAATGGATATCGTTTCGTCCCCAAAGGTGGGGGTGTTCCCTACCGAAACCATCATGCTTGTTGTGAGAAGCTCTGATTTGTGAGAAGCTCTGATTTGTGAGAAGCATATACCCTACCCCAAATGGGACAAAAAATTTACCACGGCATGTTGATGCCGCTCCATGAGAGCATGCCAAGTTTCATGAATTTCACATGAGTTTTGGATTTACTAGAATTTAAAAAGAAGACATCTCAATGTTTTGCCGGCAATCAACAGTGCCCTGGTGTTTGAAATTAATTCTCATTTCTTGCATGGGACCTAAGCATGCACCCAAGGACACAGATTTGATTTTTCAACCAATTTATATGCACTGGAGCATGTGCATGTAGTTCAAATTTGAATTATGCACATAAATGCATTGAAAACTCAGTTAATGCATAAAAATGTCCAAACGAACCCCGAAAAATCACAGAAAATAACACAACACTCCTGTTGTTCTATGTTGACACGAGAAAAAAATTTGAAAGCAATAAGAGGCAATGGATATAGTTTTGTCCCCAAAGGTAGGGCGTTTCCTACCGAAACCATCATACTTGTTGTGAGAAGCTCTGATTTGTGAGAAGCATATACCCAAACCTGCCCCAAATGGGAAAAAAAATTTACCACGACATGTTGATGCCGCTCCATGATAGCATGCCAAGTTTCATGAATTTCAGACGAGTTTTGGATTTACTAGAATTTAAAACCAGGTATCTCAATGTTTGCGGCCGAGTGACGGTGGCATGGTGTTTGACATTCATTCTCATTTCTTGCATGGGACCTAAGCATGCACCCAAGGACAAAGATTTGATTTTTCAACCAATTTATATGCACTGGAGCATGTGCATGTAGTTCAAATTTGAATTATGCACATAAATACATTAAAAACTCACTTAATGCATAAAAATGTCCAAATGAACCCCGAAAAATCACAAAATATAACACAACACTCCTGTTGTTCTATGTTGACACGAGAAAAAAAATTGAAAGCAATAAGAGGCAATGGATATCGTTTCTTCCCCAAAGTTGGGGCGTTCCCTACCGAAAGCATCATGCTTGTTGTGAGAAGCTCTGGTTTGTGAGAAGCATATACCCAAACCTGCCCCAAATGGGACAAAAAAGTTACCACACCATGTTCATGCCGCTCCATGATAGCATGACAAGTTTCATGAATTTCAGACTAGTTTTGGATTTACTAGAATTTAAAAACTAGGTATCTCAATGTTTGCGGCCGAGTGACGGTGACAGGGTGTTTTCCATTCATTCTCATTTCTTCCATGGGACCTAAGCATGCACCCAAGGATAAAGATTTGATTTTTCAACCAATTTATATGTGCATGTAGTTCAAATTTGAATTATGCACATAAATGCATTGAAAACTCACTTAATGCATAAAAATGTCCAAACGAACCCTGAATAATTCCAATTCTTTTATGATCACTGCATATAAAAGGTCTAGCAATTCAAACACCGTCCATGTCCGCTGTGACCCCATTATGTAAATCAAATCAAGATGAAAAATCAAGTAGATCCCACATAGTTTATTATAACCAACCGCGTGAGATGCAACACAAAATATCTTGGAGCACCTTCGGAGTATAGTACGCATACGGCTTACGCGAGAAGGTGCGACGGCTACAGCCATAGCCTGCTCTGAATAAGGGGCCGTGTGTGATGACACTTTGCACGCCAGTTTTTTGGCTGAAGTGATTCCAAATTTTCAGCTTCCGCGGAACTATCTACCTCCCCGCCCCTCCCCCTTACCAAAAGCCACATTTCCCCTGTTTCCGCCTTCCTTTCCAAGTTGAAACCTTCACTCATTGCTTGCAGCGCCACTGCCTCCTCGCCGGCAACCCTCCTTCACGCTGCTTGGCCTCGCCTATCTAGGCAGGTAATCCACACCCGACCCCCATCCTCCTCGTCCTTCCACATCCCACATGCCCTGACCGCTGGTGCGAGCGCGACACCTTCCACCCAAATCACCGACCCCTCCACCAAATAAGCGACGGCCTAAGCCATGGTGCACGCAGTATAGCCAGGACCTCAAGGAGCATTTGGCAGCGGAGAAGCAAATCGCGGCCGCACGCGCGGATAAGGTCGCGATGGCTGCCATTCGTGCCGACCCCCAGATCTTGGAGGAGCGCCTCGCCGTCAAGGCCACCGTTGACGCCTCGCGCGCCGATGCCGTGATGTGGTTGGCTGCTTTAAACAATAGTTCATGGCGTTTTCTCGAGGTCACCGTCAGTGCCTTCAACGAAGACTACGAGGTGTTTTCTCAACGTGCACGTGTTTACCTCATCTCGAGAGCCAGCAGGTTGGTGCCCGGAGTGGCTCAGGAAACTCCCCACTACAACGAGGGCACCCACAATGCGGAGGCCTCATCCTCTTCCATGTCCAAGGAGCCAATCATCATCGATATCTCCGACAGTGAGGAGTAGCTTGTCTTATTAGCTCACTATAAGGACTGATCTTCAGTTTGCTAGCTACTGCCTTTGCTTCAAAAAATTCTAGTGAATTGTGCTATCTACTTTTACCATGCAATCTTCTGCTATAGTGTATATGTTCTATATGTCGTGCAATGTGGTGTTCAGTTAACTGCTTGGTTCAATTCTGCAAATGTGATGTTAAATTCTTCAGGGTGCAATATTTCCAAGTTGTTAAGCATGCTTGGTTTGGTTAACTGTCTGATCTTCTATTAGGAGTATGTTATATTGTGCAATGTGGTGCTCAGTTAACGTTTGGTTCATTTGTTGTGGTGTTTAGTTAACTTCTTGGTTCAATTCTGCAATGCGATGTTCAATTGATGTGGCTGCATTCTGTTATTGTATACCATGTGAGGAATAAATCGAATTTGGCTGCACTTAATATATGAGAAACATATACGACTATTATATTTCCTAGTTCTTAATCATGCTTGGTTTGGATAAATGGGTTTTCCATGTGGCTTGAATTAATCTGATGAATCTGCAATGTGCTTATTTTTCATCAACATATTTTACTGATAGCATGCGAACCCTTACTTAACCTGATGACTAACTACCTTATATGTGTTACAGGGAAACAATGAGAAGCACTGAGGTTTACAAGATGGTACTAACTATTATACCTTACCTTTTTTATTCCTTTGCCCCGTTTCCAATATAAAGAAGATATTTATGCACATCCTTATTTTCAGGGTTCACTGATGATTACCTCTCAAACCACCTCTGTGGTCAGGAGGCAAGGAAAGTTTGCATACAACACCCACAGTTCAATATTGAAGTGTTCCTGAAGAGGTTGAAGGATGGACGGTCAAACATCCACAGGCACTGGCCTAAAGTTGCAAAGACCTTCAACATGAATGAAGGCTCAATATTCGCCTTCCGCTTCAGCAGTTTTCCAGATAAGATGCATCTCTCTATGTACCATCTATGATGCTAATTTCGAAAGGTTCTAGATGTTGCATGTGAAACTTGGTGCTGGTGCAGTTGTGTAATGGGGTAGCTGAGTGCTGAAGCTCTATCATATTGTACTCCGATGTATTTCAATTATGAGATCCTGCTTCCATAATATAGAAATGAAATATATTATGTGCTTAATATGAATGTCAATTAGATTAGTAAATGAATTATTAATAATAGGGAAATTAGCCCGCTAATTGGCCAATTAGCTTGCTAATTGGGTTTTCCTATTGCAAATGGTTAATAAGAAAACACCGTGGGCGATGACCTCAGGCAACACACACAGTTTCTAGGAATAAACCGTGTTGGATCAATGAACAATCACACACGGCATTCTCTTTAAAACTGTTTGTGTTACGCCACCTTGCGCAAACGTTTTCCTTGGAATGACTGTGTGGAATGTATATACGAACGGTAACATTTAGCGGTGACTGACTGTGTGGGATGTACTTATGACCGGAAATTATTTCGCCTGTATAACAATATTTTTTTAGCACTACTATATGTATTTCTGTATTTGAGTGCTTGCCGGTCGCACACGACCTCATTTTAGCGAGCGTGTGTGCCAGGAGGGCATATCCTCGATGGTTTCTGGGTCGTGTGGGAAGGACCCCCCTATCGCCCATACTCATTTGGCGACGGTTCCAAATGTCGTCGCAAAAAGGGGTGAAAACCCGTTTGTTTAGGACCGATGCGCACCAATGCCTGCCTGCATCTAATACTATTACTCCACACATCGACCGCTATCCAGCATGCATCTAGTGTATTAAGTTCATGCAGAAATAGAATAATGCAATAAAAACGATGACATGATGTAGAGAAGATCTATTTATGTAGAAATAGACCCCATCTTGTTATCCTTAATAGCAACGATACATGCGTGTCAGCTGCCCTTCTGTCACTCAGATCAAGCATCGTAAGATCGAACCCATCACAAAGCACATCTTCTCGCGGTAAGAAACATTGATCTAGTCGGCCTAACTAAACCAAAGATTCGAAGAAGAAATACGAGGCTATAAGTAATCATGCATATAAGAGATCAAAAGACTCAAATATCTTTCATGGATAAAAACATAGATCTGATCGAAAACTCAAAGTTCATCGGATCCCAACAAACACACCGCAAAAAGAGTTACATCAAATAGAACTCCGAGAGACCATTGTATTCAAAATCAAAAGAGAGAGATAGGAAGTCATCTAGCTACTAACTACGGACCCATAGGTCTATAATGAACTACTCACACATCATCGGAGAGGCACCAATGAGGATGATGAACCCCTCCATGATGGTGTCTAGATTGGATCTGTGGTTTATGGAACATGCGGCGGCTCGAATTGATTTTCGTCGACTCCCCTAGGGTTTATGAAATATTGGGGTATTTATAGAGCAAAGAGGCGGTGCGGGGGACACCGAGGTGGGCACAACTCACCTGGGTGCGCCTGGGCCCCCAGGCGCGCCCTGGTGGGTTGTGCTCCCCTTGGAACTCCCCTCAGACGCTTTCTTGGCCCAACAGATGTCTTTTGGTCCAGAAAAAAACACCAAAAAGTTTCCCTTCGTTTGAACTCCGTTTGGTATTGATTTTTTGCGAAGTAAAAAACAAGCAAAAACAACAACTAGCACTGGGCACTAAGTCAATAGGTTAGTCCCAACAAATGATATAAAGTTGCTATAAAATGAGTGTAAAACATTCAAGATTGATAACATAACGGCATGGAACAATAAAAAATTATAGATACGTTGGAGACATATATCAGTGCTACTCCAAGGGTTTGCTGCTCTGGGAAACCTCACTTGTGGTGAACGCTACGAGCACACCGTCGGGGGTTGCGGGGTGCGCTCGCCGACCGTGATGCGAGTGAAGATGGAGGGCAAAGGGGACAAAGATGTGGTTACACAGGGAATGAAATACATAATCCAAGAGGAAGGAAGACAATACTGGGGAAAATGAATCTGATCGAACGGCTCTGCGCTATCGTATCCAATGATGTGTGAGGCGACCGGCGCCAGGCTCGGCCAGTCGACCCACACCTATACCATCGGCCTTTTGGAAAATATTAATGTGATTTGAAAATTTGGAAATGATATTAATTTCATTAATGAAAGTTAAAATTGGAATCAACATTAATGGAAAATAATCTTCAAAATAATTTTAGTACAAGATTTGCAATCGAAGAGTGAGCCGCACAAGCAGGCTATAAAAAAACAGGACTCTTCTTCTTCTTCCTCAGTGGAGGTGAAGCTTGCGACGACGTTGTGCTGCGTAGAGGTGGCGGGTCAAGGCGCGTTGTTGACCTCTGGCCCCCATGCCTGCGACCGCGCCCTAGCAACCTTCACTTCTTCCTCTTCCCGGCGCTCCCCTTCCATTAGTCACGGAGGAACATAGGGCCTCCCGTTTGCCGCCGCCTCATGCGTGAGTTGGGAGGTGAGGGGTTAGTGGGTGGGCGCGCGGTGGGAGGTGGACCTCACAGTCACCAGCGACCATTACGCTTCCAACTGTCCGCGTGTTGAGGTGAGGCAATGCCTACATTTTTTTTAGTTTGATGATGAATCAACCTATTGATTGTTGTGCTCATTTCTTTCCTCTCTTGCAGAACTTTTGCCCATAACCTGTTCGGCGGAATGCACACTGGGGATCGCTTGGGGGACCTCACGGATGACATCCTCTGGCATGTGCTCTCCTTTCTGTCGGCCAACGACGCCCTGCAGATCTGCGTGTTGGACACCCAGTGGCGCGATCTCTGGAGGCACACGACCAGCCTGCTCTTCGTCTTTGATGGGTTAATGTTCCCAAGATACAAGCGTTTCGAACAGTTGGTGAAGCTGGTCATGCATCTCCGCGGGGAATCGCCTCTTGTCACATGCAAGATCGATGCATATCCCGATGATGACCCTGAGCACACTTTCACAAACACCAAGCTGTTGATTGATTACGCACTGGTGTGCAAAGCTGAGGAGCTAGTAGTAAGAGCTGCAAACATTCGGTATGACATACCAATGTTTGATGTGCCTCTCAATCTCATCTCCCAACACTTGAAGACCTTGCACCTTGAACGGGTCAACCTCGACCACTCTGATTTGAAGTTCTCAGGGCGCCCGGTGTTAGAAGATCTAAGTATCCAGCTTTGCAGCATTCGTGCAGGCGAAATATCATCCATGTCACTAAAGCGTCTATCCATCACCAACATTTGTTATTTACGTCACGATGTGCGCATTCGGATTTGTGCCCCGGGTCTCATCTCACTACAACTAGATGATTTCGAAGGATTGACTCCTTGCCTTGAAAACATGCCATTGCTAGAAACAGCTTATGTTGGGCTTGGCGATGGATGCTATGATTTTTGTCGCGATGGCCAGGCGGACTGTAATTACCCTTACTGTGGTTGTCATTTTTATCCTGTCAACAATGGGGTGCTTCTTGGTGGTTTGTCCAATGTTGTCAAGTTGGAGTTGATAGCTGTACCTAAAATGGTATGCTTCCACACTCTTGTTTTTACCCTTGGTGTTAATTTGCCACCATCAGCAGTTTCTCTCGTGATATCCATTGTTAGACCCACATATGAGCAACTTGCTATTTCAGTTACCACGGTTTAGTACTTCTATTTATATCAAAAGTCACTCTCAAATCAATGATGAATAACGTAGTGTCTTATAATTGGCTAAATTGTGATCGATATTTTTGGTGCTGAGGTGTAGTTTTGTTTTTCTTAGTTACTTTTTGAAATGAAAATTATCAACTTGAAGTTGACTTAAATTAATTTATCTTGAGTCTCAGACTTCTTCTTTTTTTCATTTGCAATTTGTTCAGTTTATCTACAAATGGGATTTAGAGGGCTGCCTAATATTTTGCAAATTAAGGACTATGTTACTCAATGAGTGGTTCACAACTATTGGCCTAGTTTGCATTCTCCAGCATTCTCCACTTCTTGAGATGCTCACTCTCCGGCTTGGTAATACGGAGGTATATTCTGCATATACATATTAATTGTATTTCCATGTATGTGCTAGTCTTCCTAAATATTTTGTATCATGCAGAGCCTCACAGGAGAAATGGGGGTCCAGGAAATGATTCGAAAATCATTTGTGTGTGCGCACCTCAAGATTGTCAACATCGAATGTAAAGAGGTTGATGAGGGAATTCACAAAATTTTGAAGATCTTGAGGATAGGTGGCATACTTCACGATCATATTTGCATCAAGACTCCAACACCATGCACATACTGTAAGTTACCCGCTGTTATCCTTCATGCTTCATATGTTTTTTTCCTATTTGTTCTAACATGTCTGCTGTAATTACACATTAGCTTTACAAATCCATATATATTGAGTATCCATTATCCTTTAATATTAACTGGATTGCACGCTCATAGGGTTAAGGGTTTAGTTACTCTTTTAATTTGGTTTGAAAACTTGCCATTCTTGTAAATCAGTATCCATGCAAAATCATTTTCTTGTTTGATTTCTTTCTCTTTTCATTGTTTATTCACCTCCTCCGCTGGGTACCGCCACATTAGGTGGATGGTAATTGGAGTCCTCACATGGATGTTGTGGATGATTCGTAATAAACTTGTGATCGGGAGAAAACCCTTGCCACGACCTACTGATGCGATCTATAAATTGTGTGGCTTTTTGCAGCAGTGGGATCTGCCTAGCCGCAGCCAGGAGCATGCCGCCATCGACACCATCACAGGCGGCTTCAGACCTCCGGCAATTCGCTTGGCGCCTCCGCTTCATCCACCACCACCTGAGCTGGATTAGGCTTGGACACATTGTCCCCTTTTGCTATGTGTGTCTTTTATTTTTCTTAGGCTTGTTGAGTTGTGCCCTCGACATTAAACCTCTTGCTTTGCCTGTGTGTTCATGTGTGGCGCGCGTCTTTTTTGTATTGCTACCTTGTTAGACTCATCTTCTTGTGGTATACATGGAGGCAGCAGGAGGGACAGTGGGTCTCTAACATAGCTCACCGAAACCGTTTCCGTTTCCGTTTGGTTGAAGTTGTAAACTGTGATGGTTGGTCAGAACAAAACATGTTTGTTTTTCCTTAATGAGAAATGGAAATCAGGCCCGGACATTGTTATGTTGAATGGAATCGGTCCGTGTGCCCTGTTTGATGGCCTGAGTTTCTTTTGAAAGAGTCTTTTCTTAAGTTAATTAATAAATAATTTTCGTCCCTTTGTTCTACGGCGAGATCTTCTTCCCGACGTCAATGACGGTGTTGGAAGATTTATTTAGGTATGGTCGTTCAGATCTTGCTTCACCGGATTGGTTTTCGATTTCTTCTCATGGTTGCCGCGAGGAGGATTGTCCTCGCAATATTTGTCCCGACTGCAACGTCCTCGGCAATGATGATTCGTATTTTCGGTTACCAGGGATGTCGATCTGGCTGTTCGGTTTTTGTCCCTAGAATACCGGTGTTGGTGTTCTTGCCGATGTTGGTTGATTACTTTAATGTATAGCAAAGACTTCTAGATGTTAGACCTGAACCTGGTTCAGGGAGTCAACGCTTAGTCTCTGTGTGTTAATGCATCTTCTTTTCTTCCATTTCATCAAGTTCAAGCTCGTTTGTTGTCCGTCCGTCCGATGGCACCGTATCCTGGCCGTCCGTCCGTCCATGTACGCACATAGTTCGCAGGAGAAAAACAACAGACATTGTTGTTGCCGCTAGGGCCTGGTTACCTCTCCTCTCACTTAAAACCGGAGGAAGAAGAAGATGGACATGAGAGATTTTCCAACCGGCGCACGATCCTCCAAATCTTCTTGATCTTTACACTGGCTATATCGCTACAACACCGGTACATCGATCAGCAGTACACGGCGGGATTTATACCCGGGCTAGCACAGCACAGGTGCACACACACACGACGCTGCCCACCTCGGCCACTCTCCCACGCACGCATGCACTCACCAACTCATTCACGATTTGCACGCTCTGCTGCACACGCACAACATGCTCCTACGCGCACGACGCCGCCAACGTCCAACAGATCACAACGGCCCCTGCTGCACTAACCTATGCATGCAACTAACAACAAATGTAATCAAGAATACTACTAACATTCTCCCTCCTAATCTTAAACTCGTGATCATGGGACAGCACCACATGAGGTCGCAGCCACCATCTTCCCGGTGCAATGACGTCTCCGGCCCTAACTACGGCCGATTTCCTCAAGCACGAACTCGAGCCACCCCTGTTACAACGCATACGGGGGGTTCTTATACCCTGGGGCGCACCAGGGCACGTACCCTACGCCCACCAGTCCACGCCGAGCGCCTGGTCCGGCCCGCTCTGTCCACTCCCGCGACATGCACGCACATGTCCAGGTCGTGCGAGCCCGCCTAGGACCAACTTCATGCTTCCCCCGATCTCGTCAACAGAACGCACACAAGCTGCACTCGTGCACGGACACGCCCGTGCACACCACACGCACGACCCACCGTGGACCCGACGCGCCCAGCGCACTCGGCGCGCGCCCATACACGCGCCCGAAGCGACAAGCTCGTCGCCATGGTTGCTGCCGCCCGATGCCACCGTGTGCTTTCAGCACGAGCCGCCGCAGATGCCGTGCAACAAGGCCACCTCGCCGGCCGCTGTCGTGCACCGCCGCTGATGCAGCTACCGCCGCGCTGCGCCCCGTCGAGTGCCACTCGTTGTTGCTGCCGAAACCCGCAGCTCTGTGCGCCGTCGTGCCGCGTCTCCGTGCCGTCGCGCCGAGCTGCCGCGGCCTCTGCGCAACCACGCAGGTACTCCGTGACCTCCTCGCCTCCGCGACCGCCGCTGCTCGTCGCGCGCACGGCATCGCGCCGCACCACCGCGGACTCGTCGCCAGTCACAATCGACACACGCTCTCCACGCGCTGCAGCCTCCATGTCCGTTGCGCGCTCCGCGGACGCCACCGCGCGCCGTGGCCGCCCCTCGAACTTGGCTCTGAATACCAATTGTTGTTGCCGCTAGGGCCTGGCTACCTCTCCTCTCACTCAAAACCGGAGGAAGAAGAAGATGGACACGAGAGATTTTCCGGTCGGCGCACGAACACCCAAATCTTCTTGATCTTTACACTGCCTACATCGCTACAACACCGATACATCGATCAGCAGTACACGGCGGGATTTATACCCGAGCTAGCATAGCACAGGTGCACACACACACGACGCTGCCCACCTCGGCCACTCTCCCACGCACGCATGCACTCACCAACTCACTCACGATCTGCACTCTCTGCTGCACGCACAACATGCTCCTACGCGCACGACGCGGCCAACGTCCAACAGATCACAACGGCCCCTGCTGCACTAACCTATGCATGCAACTAACAACAAGTCTAATCAAGATTACTACTAACAGACATGGCAGAACGAAAGGGCCATGGTGAGCTGGCGGCCTCAGTCATTTCCTTCTTGGTATACAGAGCGACCTTGACCTGGAATTCAATATGCATCTGCTCTTATCAACCACCACACAGAAATGGATAGGTAGAATTAACAGAAATTGTATCAAAATGTGCTATTCCTTTCGTCTCGAAATAAATGTTTCAAACTTAGTTCAACTTTATACTGAAGATAGTACAAATTTGAGACACTTATTTTAGGACGGAGGAAGTATTGCGTAAGTCAGTGTACCATTTTTCTGGTGCAAGTTGTTGCACTCTTGGTGTGATTTACTCTTCAATATGCATCTGTTGAGTCACAGAGAAAACTGACAGATCTCCGGCGCCGAATGCACTGCCACTTGAAAGTCGACTTGGACCAGGCAATCATCCACGCCACAAAAGGCTCTCCTTTCCCCTCCCTCCCCCCTCCTCCGCGTGGCGACACCTGCTTCTGGCTCTGCCCCGGCGGCGTCCCTGCCCCTTGCGACCCCTCTCCCTCCCTCCCCTCCACGGACTCCTCCGGGCTCCGCTCCGGCGTCGCGTGCCGCTCCCCTCTGCTCGCTAATCTCCCCATCTCGCTCTGGCCGCATCGTCCCTCCCGGGTCCAATAAGTTCTGGGCGTTGGACTCCGAGGGCTCTGGGTCGGATTCGGAGGCTCCTTCTCCTCCTCCCCGCCCTGACTCGGTGTGCTGTCCTTCTGTGGCTGCGGCGGCGGGTCGCCGGTGCAAGTTCGCGCCCGGGGGGCGGGGGCGGCCAGTTGGGCCTGCCTTGGATGTGGATGGGTGGCGCCGCGTTTCGCGTGGTCGCCGGCGTGCGTCGTGTTGGTCCCCTGGTTCCGTTGGGGTGGATGGGGCTGCGCCGCTTCCGGCGTCTAGCTCTCCGGCGGGTTCCCCTGCGTGCTCGCCCCCCATTGTGGCCGCCATTGCTCGGGCGGGCTCGTCGGGGCCTGCCCATGCGTCTCCTCCGCTGGGTGCTGCTCCCCGGGGCGGCGCTCCGTTGCGGGCTCCGGTGGCGGCTGGGGGTGGTCCGTCCCATTTCTTCCCACGCAGCGCGTCGGCGGCTCCGGTCCGCCGCCCTGTTGGCCCTGCTGCCGGGCGGGGCTCTGGATCTGGGCCAGTTTTGCCTGGTGATGGCATTCTCCCTCCTCCTCCTCGTGGCTCTGGTCGCATCCCTCCCAATCCCAAGTCTCCAACCCCATCCTCACATGTTTCGCGTGTTACCGCCCCGGCCATTTCCAATCTCGGTGTGAGAACCCTCCCCTTTGCCTCATTTGCAGAGAAGATGGTCACCTCACGGTGGATTGCCAGAATCGTGTCAAGCCCCCAGCTTTTGTTCGCAAATCCGCCAACTGTCTGAGTTTGATTTTGCTGCGACTTTTCCTTCCAAAGAGAGCCTCCGTATGATCTCATCATGCACTAGCTTCACGCTGCCTCTGAATCAACTTGTGGTCTCGGTCAAAGCTGCTTCCAACGGGTCCAAGGCGATCTCTTCTCTGTCTGACGTGTGGGTATTGGTCGAAGATGTCCCTCCTAGCATGCGCACCATGGCGTTCCTCATGGCTTTTGGGGCCCTCATCGGGAAACCTATTGAAGTGGACCAAGACTCTCTAGCCATCCTGGGGCCGGCCAGGCTTCGGGTCTGGTGTGTTTATCCTCTATGCATTCGTTGTGCCATTGATGTCTTCCCTGCGGCTGGTGGCTTTCGGCTCCGGGTGCGGGTGGAGGGGGCCTCGGGTCCGGTGTCGCCTCCTCCTCCTCCGCCCCGGCCTCTGGCAATGGCGACAAAAGCAAAGATGGTGATGGATGCCCTGACAACTCCATGTTTGGGACTGATCCTCGTTTCACCCAGTCGGAGTGGGATGGGCTTTCTCCCGAAGATCAGGATATGCTAAAGGAGAATGCGCCTGCTGGCAGGGGGGCCCAGGACTCGGCGCCTGGCCTGGGTGGAGCGGTTGCGGCCTCGGGTGGGGCTAAGGGCACGCCTTTCTCGGCGGTGTGCTCCAACCTCCCTGCCCGTCCCGCTTCTCCCTCCTTGTCTGGCATTGAAGATCTTCCCCCGGCTGGCCCCGCTGCATCCAAGAAGAAGAAGAAGTCCTCTGTCAAGAAATACTCCGCCAAGAGCCGTGCTTCTGGTGACTCTAGGCAGTCCGCGGCTGGGTTCTGCCGAAGGCTTGATGCTGATATGGGTGCGGCTTCGGGCCCGTCTTCTGCGGCTGCTTCCCCCAATCGTGCTCGCCTAGTGCCCGTGCGCTCGCCTGCGTCTACGACCCACAAGAGCGGCCGCATCTCCAACAGCGGTGAGCGGGTGGCCGATCGGGCTGCTCGGCGTGCTGCGGCTCGGGATCTTCCCCCTTCAGCTTCACTCCTAGCCCCCTCCCCCGCCCTTCCCACGGCTTCCTCTCCTGTGCGTTTAGTTCTTCCTTCACAATCTGATGATCACTTGCTTAAAATTCTAGATGATGTTGGTATTTTCTTAGACTCTAGCTTGGGTTCCCCCTCGTCTATTCTTGGTATTATTAGGGCAAATGAGATAGCCCAGGACGATATCGCGAAAGCAAAGGAAGCTGGGGTGGTTTCGGGCGTCCCGCCGGTTGTGGCCGGTGGGGACGAGGGGGAGATGACAGGTGTCAAGCTCCCCTGGTGATTTCTAAATGTGGGGAAGGGAAGCGAGCAAAATCCTGCATGGCGTCGAGCAGGTCGAGTCTCCGTATTAAAAACTTGTCTTTCAGATGAAGGCCTTATTCTGGAATATTCGAGGTTTCAGCGCTAGGGGGCGCAGGGACCAACTTAAAGACTTGGTTCGATCTGAAAACGTAGAATTTACTGGCCTTGTCGAGACTATCAAATCTTCCTTTTCCTCGAGCGAACTATCGGCCATTGCTGGGATAGACAGATTTCATTGGAATTTTGTGGCCTCGGTCGGTCATTCGGGCGGTTTTTTGCCTGGTTCCGAAAAAGATACTTTCGATTTTGTGGCTTTTGACCATGGCATTTTTTGGGCAAGCACGGTAGTTTCTCTTAGGTCTCTCAACTCCTTGTTGGAAATCATGGTGGTTTATGGTCCGGCTGACCATGCGATGTCCTATGCCTTTTTGGACGAGCTTAGTATTAAAATTGAATCATGTTAGCTACCCTCGTGATAGGGGGCGATTTTAACATGCTCCGTTTCCCTACTAACAAGAGCTCGCCTAACTTCTCTTGGCCCCTGGCTGATGCATTTAATGCTTTCATTAGGGACACAGCTATTCAGGAGATTCCTAGGGTTGGAGCCCGTTTCACTTGGTCTAACCATCAAACTCTCCCTATCCGTTCTGTTCTTGATAGGGTTTTTGTGTGTTCTAGGTGGGATTATTTATTCCCCCGTGTGAGTCTTAGAGCCCTTGCCTGTGTTGGCTCTGATCGCACCCCCTTGATTTTAGATGATGGTTCGCGTTCAGTGGGTTTCCCGAGATTCCAGTTTGCTGCTTCATGGCTACAATTGAAGGGCTTTGATGAGTTGGTGGCACAAAAGATTATGTCGTTCCTTTCTTCTACTCGCCGCTCTTTTTGGCCCGATGGATGATTGGCATCAATGCTTTTATTTTCTGCGTAGATGCCTTGCTGGTCTAAAAACCACTACGCTGAGTCAAGGCGTGACAAGGCTGGGTTGGTGGCTCAAATTGGCGCTTTAGACGAGCGCGCCGATGGTTCGGGGTTGTCCTTGCTTGAATGGCAAACTCGACATGGTTTAGAAGAGGCGCTGCTGGGCATTCATAGGCAAGAGGAAGTGTACTGGAAACAGCATGGTACTATCAACTGGACCTTAAAGGGTGACTCACCCATGTCCTATTTCTTTGCGATTGCTAACAGCAGGCGTCGGAGATGCATTATTGATAGCCTTATGATAGACGGCGTCAGGGTTTCTGATCCTGCGGTGATTATGCGTCATGTGGTTGACTTTTTCTCTAACCTCCTAGCGGCTAAACCTGTTTTAGGCTTTAAGTTGGCCTCGCCCTTTTGGTCTCCTCCGGATCAGCTTTCGAATGCTGATAATGACAATTTGCGGATCCCTCCCATGGAAGAGGAGATTTTTGAGACGATCCGTTCTGGCAACACGAATGCGGCCTCTGGGCCTGACGGTTTTTCCATTACTTTCTTCCGGCAATTCTGGCCTCAGCTAAAAGGCCTAATTATGGCTATATCTCAAGGCTTTTGGTTGGGGACTGTTGACATCTCGAGACTTAACTACGCAGTTCTCATCCTCATTCCTAAAGTCAAAGGCGCTGACCTGATCTCCCAATTCAGGCCCATTGCTTTGATTAACAGTTTTGCTAAGTTTCCTGCCAAGGGGATGGCCACTAGGATTTCTCCGATCGCCCATCGGGTCATTAGCCCTTTCCAATCCGTGTTCATTAAGGGGAGATTCAGTTTGGACGGAGTGCTTTGCTTACATGAGATAATTCATGACCTTAGCTGTAAGAACACCAAGGCTGTGGTCCTTAAGCTCGATTTTGAAAAGGCGTATGACTCGGTCAGCTGGAGTTTTCTTCGACAAGTTTTGTTGGCCAAGGGCTTCGATGGTTCAGTGGTTCACCGCCTGATGCAACTTTTCACTGGTGGCCACACGGCGGTGGCTGTCAATGGCCAGACCAGTAAGTTCTTTGTGAACGGCAGGGGCTTAAGACAAGGAGACCCGGCGTCTCCCTTGCTTTTTAATTTTGTGGCCGATGCTCTGTCTCACATTCTGTCTCGTGCTGCGGCTGCAGGTCACATCTCGCCTGTTAGCTCCCATCTTATTCCTAATGGCGTCTCTCACCTACAGTATGCGGACGACACCATCATTATGGTTGAACTTAATGATAACTCCATCACGAATCTGAAATTTCTTCTTCTCTGCTTTCAAGCTCTGTCGGGCCTGAAAATCAATTTCTCTAAAAGCGAGGTCATTGTGACTGGGGTAACTGCCTCGGAAGCGCAGAGGGTGGCCCATCTTTTGAACTGCTCGCTGGGATCCTTTGCTCTCAAATATTTGGGCCTACCCATTTCCCCTCTTAAGCTTTTGGCCAAAGATTTCGCCCCGACAATGTCTAAAGTGGGCAATAGAGTTTTGCCGTGGCGAGGCCGTTATAATTCTCAGGCGGGCAAGGTTGCCCCTACCAACTCCTGTCTCTCCTTCCTCCCGATGTTTCTAATGGGCTTTTATCTCCTGTCCGAAGGGACTCACTCGGGCTTCGATAAGCACAGGGGTGCCTTCTACTGGAATTCCTCCGACAACAAACGCAAATATAGGATGGTTAAGTGGGACCTCATCAACCTAAGATCATGGGGGGCTTAGGCATCATTAATACCAGGATCATGAATAAATGCCTTTTGTTAAAATGGTGGTGAAAGATTATGTCCCTTGATGATCGCCCTGCTTGGCTGAGCCTTCTCAAAGCTAAATATTTTCCCTCCTCGAGTTCTATGTTCGCTCCCACCTCTGGTGGCTCTCAATTTTGGCGTCAGCTTGTTAGTATTAGACCGATTTTCCGGTCCCTTGTGAAATTCGTAGTTCATAACGGCAAATCTACTCGTTTTTTGTTAGACTGGTGGGTTGGGGACACTTCTCTTGCGGTGGCTCACCCGACTTTGTTTTCGTTTTGTGCTAACCCCGAGATCTCTATCTCTGAGCTCTCGGCTCAGGTCTGGGTTTTAGATTACCGGCGTTCTCTTTCCCCTGTGGAGTTGGAAGATTGGCAACGCCTTACTGTCTGCTTCCCCCTGCTCTCGGAGGAAGAGGACTCTGTTGTTTGGCCTCATTCCTCTTCGGGGCGTTTTTCTGTCAAGTCGGCGTATTCGCAACTCATCGCCGGTGTTCGCACTGACAAGTTTAAACTCATTTGGTCTGCCCGCATCCCTCCTAAGATCAAAATCTTCCTTTGGCAAGCTCTCCGTCGCAAACTTCCTGCGGCTGACCAGATTAAGAAGAGGAATGGGCCAGGTTCTGATAGTTGTCATCTGTGCGGTGCCCTAGAGAATACCGAACATGTCTTTTTTCAGTGCTCTTTGGCTAAATTCTTTTGGAGTTGCATTAGACTTTGGCTTCGTGTTCCTTGGAACCCATCCTCTTTCGAGGATCTTCGGCGTTGTATTAATTCTTTAGCAGGCCGGTCTAAGCGGGTTTTCATGGTGGGCTGGGCTGCGATTTGTTGGTCGCTTTGGACTACTAGAAACAAGTTCACTATTGAACACATTTTCCCGGCTAACCCTGTGAGTTGCTTATTTAAAGCCAATGTCTTTTTGCAGCAGTGGAGATCATTGACTAAGGATGGGGACCTAGAGGCGTTCAACGATATGCTATCCAAAATGAAATCTATGGCTTCTTCCCTGCTGCGGTGTTTCAGGAGGCCGGTCTCTTAGTGTTTTGATTGCTCGCTTGGCTGGCCTGCGTGTCATGATAGGCTGGATGCCTTGTACCCTCACTTCTTAGGCATGTTTTGTTAAACTTATGTGGTGCCTTCTGTTGGTTGTGACTCTGCCTGGTGGCTTTATTTATAAAGTCGGGCTCTCGCCTTTTATCTTAAAAAAATAGAGAAAACTGAATGACTATACTAATCATCCAGCAGAAGCGGATACAACCGCTAATGAAACGGACTGCCCACTGATCATCCACCATGTCTACTCATCCCTTACACATGATTTTTCAACTTTTTGCAAAGACGAGGCGTGTGAGTTTGACCCGGCCGAAATCTTGTGACCTCACATGACACCTGACTAGCTAGCTAGCTTGTGTTGATGTCACCCAAAAGAAGCGTCTCCATGCGGACTGATAAGTTGGTCAGGTCAGGTCAACCCCTAGTTTTTGTACATATATGCATCTTCTTCATTTTCACACTACAGAGTTTTTGTCCGCCCATCTGATCGTCGCGCCGTACACATGTGACAGGTCCATGTTTGTACGGCATTGAGTTTTTTTACTGTAGGCAATGAATGTTTCAGGTTTACGAGAGGGAAACATTTCGATGGAGAACATAACAGCCAAACATAAACAAAGTCAGGATGAAAACTTCTTGTCAACTCCAAACGGTCCGGTGAACGAGCCATGCCAGTTCCCGCTCGAGATATTGTCATTGACAGTGACAGAGCTGTTTCTACTCCCTCCGTTCTTAAATATAAGTCTTTTTAAAGATTTTCGTATGGACTACATACGAAGCAAAATAAGTGAATCTACACTCTAAACTACGTGTATATACATCAGTATGTACTTCCTCAATCCCTAAATATAAGTCTCTAGAGATTTCAATGCAAAATGAGTGAATCTACACTCTAAACTACATCGAAGCAAAATGAGTGAATATACATATGTCTATGTACATCCGGAATGTAGTCTCTATTGGAATCTCTAAAAAGACATATTTAGAAACGGCTTTTCCATATTATAAAATCTCTAAAAAGATTTATATTTAGAAACAAAGAGAGTAGATCGCAAGCTGACCTACTGTTCGTATAATATACTCCAAGCACATGGATATCAACTATTGCCTAGCATAGCAACCTCTATTGATGACTCGGCACTTGGTTTGAAAAGGCTGCACCTGTTCTCATGAATGGTGATGTAGAGCGATTTTGACTTGGGATTCAATAAACATGTCTGGAACTTATCAAAAAGGATGGATGACATGAGTTCTCTATACTTACACTATTCATCGTCAAAGACAAAGAGGATGGATGATACCCTCACCAAGCTATAGACATAACCAAAGGTACTTGTTCTCATTTTGCACACAGACTCAAATCCTTATGCATCCACCATACAAGATGATAAGGTTTCTACACGGCAAGACAAATACAACACTGGTTGCATAATCTCTATTTTGCAAGATTTTTACTAGCAGAACAAGTAATAAGACAAATACCTAGGAATATGAAGCTAGTGCTTTGTTTCTTTGAACAACTGTCGAGGCTAAAGATCAACTTTCACAAGATCGAATTTTCTGCTTTGGTAGGGTCAAAGAGGAGCAAGATGCATATAGACAATTATTCGGTTGTGAAATGGGATCCTTACCTTTCAGTTATCTAGGAATCCCGATTCACCATCGTAAACTAACTAATAAAGAATGGAAATGCATCGAACATCGATTTGAGAAAAAACTAAGTTGCCGAAAGGGTAAGCTTATGTCCTATGAAGGTCAGTTGGTGCTGATTAATTCAGTACTAACCAGTATGCCAATGTTCCTGTTATCTTTATTTGAAGTATCCAAAGGGGTAAGGAAGAGATTAGATTTTTATCGGTCTCGGTTTTCTGGAAATCAAATGAAGTCAACTCAAAGTACCACTTGGCCAGATGGGATATTATTTGTAGACCCAAAGACTAGGGGGGGACTTGGGATCGAGAACCTGGAGATTAAAAACAAATGCTTGATGGGCAAATGGCTATATAGGTTATCAGTAGAGACTAATGGTAGGTATGTGGGCACAGATTTTGCGTAACAAATATCTACACTCTAACTCTCTGGCACAGGTTACTGTAGGACCTAATGATGCCATTCTGGAAGGGGCTAATGAGAACGAAAGATACCTTCTTTCATAGAGCAAAATTCGTTGTTGGCAATGGTATGACAACAAGATTTTGGGAAGACACGTGGTTAGGGAAGACGCCGCTAGCCTTACAGTATCTCATCTTGTATAATAGTATACGATGTAAGGAGGATTACATGACTACAGTATTACACGCGGTTCCTTTAAACATCCAGTTCACGAGGTCTTTAGTCGGTGAGCGTTGGAGTTTCTGGCTACACCTTGTGCGGAGGTTGATGGATGTTCAACTTTTTGACTAGCCTCATATTTTTCCCGGCACTATATACTTGGATATCACTATTGCCTATAATAGTAGCCTTTAATTATGCCCCGGCACTAGGTTTGAAAAAGGTTGCACCCGTTCTCATGGATGATGATGCTGAGCGATCTTGAGCTGCGGGATGATTCAGTGTACACATTTCTAAGAGCTAATCAAAAAGGATGGATGACATGAGCCTGACTTACACTATTTATCAAAGACAAAAAAGAAACGGTCACTGAAGTCGATTGCCTACTGGCCGCCCACTAAATCACTGACCGCAACGTATATCTGCCGATCAATCTGTCGACGAACAACGCCATCGTCTACACTGCATGGCATCTCCCGCGCCTGATTCTGGCCCGATCAAACTTTGGGTCTCTAGCTTGATACCGCACGGAAAGAAGGTTCGCCATGCATGCAGATTCAGCCAGATAATAAGCTAGAAGTGCTTGAGATTGCAGCAAAGCTTCGCATCATCTGCACATAAAGCCAGGTGAAGGTGACCGACATGACCTCCGTTGACATGCAAAATTGCGTTGACATTTTACGAGGGGAAAGAAATGCTCCCTCTAAAACGTCTTATATTGGTTTATATATAAAGGGAGCACTAGTGAACTTGAGAATACTAACCGTTCTTATGTCAAAGTGTCTGAAACTTTCTCCCACAAGAAAAACAAGTGTGTTGAAACTTTCATTACAAGAAGCACTTTTATAATACTTGTTTGACTAATACTATGTTAGAATAAATTAAGTGAATAGATTATGTTTTACAAAGCCGAGTGAGCATATTCTGTTGCACTTTGCGTTTGAGGCGGACGTGCCCCAGAGCTTAGTGGGTAGTCCCACTAATCATGGCACCTACCGCTGAAGTTGAAAACAGCCACTCCTTCGTTTCAAAACACAATATAAACTACTTTGTCGTAAGCCAATCTTTATAAACAATTCTTTTTTATGCAAAAATGCTGAAAGTTGTATATTAAAGTCAACCAACCTTTAGAAGGATATTCTTACAAACATTTAAAAAATGCATTTTTGTTCTCGAGAAGATCGACGTTGTCTTCCCCCACACTTGTCGGTCCGGTTCTTAAAACTATCTTCAAATTTAAGATCTCATTTGTTGGTTTGCACTCCTTAATTTTAGGAGTATTGACGTCAAATACTTAAATTTATATGATAATTTTGAAGTGTGTATTTCTCATTTATGGTTGTTGAGTTATCGTAAAATCAACTAAAAATATGGTTAATATAATATTCACTGCAATCATATAAGAAACAGTTTGGCATTTACCAACCAAATTGTATTGTTTTTTATACCATATTAGCAAACAATGAAAACACTATTTACCAAAACAAGAACGTATTATCATATTGACACATGAGCCCTCTGTGTCAAGGTATTTGTGATATATGTATGCAGTTGATTTTAGTTTTCTAGTCCCCCCTATAATAGAGCATTGATCTTAAACTTCTCTGAGCCCTGATTTTCCTGCTGCCGCAACCAGCTTTTTAGAATTTTTGTTATTAAATGTAGCAGAAATAATATTTTACTGCTTGTTGTTGTTTGTTTCGATTTACTAGTTTATTTATTTATATCTTCTTTTCATCGTCTCCTCCATTCTATTAAAAATAATTATTTTGCACAATTATATAATATACTTCATCTGGCGGAGAATACATAGTAAACAGCTTCAAACTAGTATAAGTTTAGTACAATTTGTAATACACATCTTATTTGTTTATATTAAATTTTTATACTTATGTATAAATCTTTTTAACATAATATGTTATGCCAAATCATATACTTTATATTATATTTTGCATAATTAGCACAAATTGGCCTAATAAATAAGAAGGCACATTTTCTTTTCTTCACATATCCAACATGCATATAGTGAGTGTGCAACATGTGATTTAATTTTGGAATGAGTGTTATAATGGTTTATTGAATTTTAGTTTGAGAAATTTCCTTATAAGGAAACCATTGGATCAATTCATCATCGATAACTTTAGATCCAATAAAATATAAGAGAATGTGATATTTAGCTACAACAACCTTATGTATTATTCTTAGATGTATATTGTTGTATTTGTAAGTGTGCATACTAAAGTAGGTATGTTAAATATTTGTTTAGATCTATGGTTTACCAATCCACCAGATATTATTTACGGGAATGTGTCCAGAAAATGTATTGATAGAGGTTGCTAGAGTATACGATTGTTTATTTTATTTGATGTGTATACAAATGGTTTGTCCTTGAAAAAATCTACAATTGTTTACTTCGTGATTCTTTTATCTACACTTTAATATTAAATGTGGAATTTGGTGAAATCCAAGAAATTTCAACCATCCAATCCGACCATGCCCAATGGCTCGTAACTTAGGATGACCCTTGCATATTATATTTAACAGAGGGTTAAAAGAAGAGTTAGGCCAACACTAGTGTTTGCCATGGTTACTTTGTGACAAGGTAATCTTTCCTGAGTTCTATCCAATGGGTAGCATGCCTATTCCCATCTTGCATAAATTTGAACATGACTCTGGAAAAAAAATGTTCATGTATTGCTGCCTGATGTTTGTCTTGCCAGGCTAGCATTACTGATGTTTGTTTGTTGCTTTCTAAGCAAATAAAAAGAACATCATAATACATCAACATCCTTTGGTTTCCCAATTGAAAAAACTGATCTGGGCATGTGGGATGTCTTGAACCATACTTATTGGGCTAGGTGGTTATGATTTTTTTTTCACGTTGCAACACGCGAGATGTTTACTAGTCAATAAAAATAATCAACATATGTGATCTAATTAGCAATGGATCGAGTCTACTAGGAAAAGTTGGAAGTCTTAAAGTGTCATGATTGGTCAGAACATTGTTGTGTTCCCGTTGTTATCTGAAAATGGGAATTAGGCGGTGACTGAAACTTGGATCAGGGAACATTCTGTTTTGGGATGGCGAGCTCTGGCGATGCCGTTGGCGACGCGCGGGCCGTCGCTGTCGGCGCCGCCTCCGCCGCCCTTGCTCCCCTGGGCCCCTCGCCGGACCTCCCGTCGGCCTCCCCGCTGCTGACCCCTGCCTCGCTGGATCCGTCTCCGCCCTCGCCAGCCTCCCCGCCTTGCATCCGTTAGTCCGACCTGGTGGATGAGGACTCGGATTCCCCCCTCCCCCCCCTCGCCCCCACCGTGCGCCTGCCTGCCCCCCTCCCCATTCCGCCCGTTCATC
>NC_041390.1:607007031-607038735 GCF_002162155.2 Triticum dicoccoides
TTGGATCCTCCTTCTGTCGTTTCTCCACGCTCCGCCCTTCCTTCTCCTCCGGACCGGCGCCCTCTGGCCACTCTCCGCCTGGGACGGCGGCAGTGGCGGCGGCTCCCTCCCGTCGTAGGGAAACCCTACGGGAGGCGGCCGCACCTCGCTCCACACTCCACGCTCACTTGGGTCGGGGCCTGCTGGGCCGTTGCCCGGCTGGGCTGGCTGTGGCCTTGGACGGGCCTGCTACCGCTAGGCCGGGTCGGCTCCTGGTTGCTGGGCTTTCGGCTTGCCCTAGGCCTGCATCCCCCCGATTGGCCATTTGACTCCCCAAGGAAATCCCTCGTGCTGCTTCATCCCTTCCCGCCGCCTCCACTCTCTCGCCTGGCTCCCCCTCCACGCTTCAGGTCGCCCCCGGCCCTCCGGACCGCACTCGGCCCCCGACGCCACCGCTTCCCTCCCCTCCTCCCCGGGCCATGACCCGCGAGTGGGACGACAGCGAGGCGCGGCGCAAGCGCCGCCCGGATGACCGTCGTGACCGGCTCCGTCCCTCCCCGGATGCACTCCGCCGCAGGCTCCGGGACGTGCGCAGGGTCGACCGGCGTTCCCCAGGCCGCTCGGTCCGCCGGGGCCGGTCTCGGTCCCCTCCGGCCGCTTCTGGCAAGGGGCGTTCCCGTCGTCGCTCCCCCTCCCCCGGTACTCGTCGCGGCCGTAGTCCCCCCCCTCCCGCTCGTCCCGCCCGGCTTCACAGCGCCCTCAAGTCCCGCTCCCCGCTGCCGCGCCCCGGAAGTATGTGCCTCCCCATGCCGCGGCACCTTCTGGCCCCTCCGCCCCGGCCGCTTCCACTGCCCCCGGTGGGGGCCAGCTCCGTGGCCGCCAAGGACCTACCAAGAAGAAGCACCGACGTGGTCAGCTTCGGGTGCGTCGGCTGATACGTCTCCAACGTATCTATAATTTTTGATTGCTCCATGCTATTATATTATCTATTTTGGATGTTAATGGGCTTTATTTTACACTTTTATATCATTTTTGGGACTAACCTACTAATCAGAGGCCCAGCACAAATTGCTGCTTTTTTGCCTATTTTAGGGTTTTGAAGAAAAGGAATATCAAACGGAGTCCAAACGGAATGAAACCTTTGGGAACGTGATTTTCTCAACAAACGTGATCCAGGAGACTTGGAGTGGGCGCGCCCTCCACCCTCGTGGGCCCTTCGTTTCTCCACCAACGTACTTCTTCCTTCTATATATATCCACGTACCCCCCCCCCAAAACATCTAGGAGCACCACGAAAACCTAATTCCACCGCCGCAACCTTCTGTACCCGAGAGATCCCATCTTGGGGCCTTTCCCGGAGATCCACCAGAGGGGGCATTGATCACAGAGGGCCTCTACATCAACTCCATGGCCTCTCCGGTGATGTGTGAGTAGTTTACTTCAGACCTACGGGTACATAGTTATTATCTAGATGGCTTCTTCCCTCTCTTTGGATCTCAATACAAAGTTCTCCTCGGTCTTCTTGGAGATCTATTCGATGTAATCTTCTTTTGCGGTGTGTTTGTCGAGATCCGATGAGTTGTGGGTTTATGATCCAGATTATCTATGAACAATATTTGAATCTTCTCTGAATTCTTTTATGTATGATTGGTTTATCTTTACAAGTCTCTTCGAATTATCAGTTTGGTTTGGTCTACTAGATTGATCTTTCTTGCAATGGGAGAAGTGCTTAGCTTTGGGTTCAATCTTGCGGTGTCCTTTCCCAGAGACAGCAGGGGCAGCAAGGCACGTATTGTATTGTTGTCATCGAGGATAAAAAGATAGGGTTTATATCATATTGCATGAGTTTATCCCTCTACATCATGTCATCTTACTTAAAGCATTACTCTGTTCTTATGAACTTAATACTCTAGATGCATGCTGGATAGCGGTCGATGTGTGGAGTAATAGTAGTAGATGCAGAATCGTTTCAGTCTACTTGTCTCGGACGTGATGCCTATATACATGATCATACCTAGATATTCTCATAATTATGCTTAATTCTATCAATTGCTCGACAGTAATTTGTTTACCCACTGTAATACTTATGCTCTTGAAAGAAGCCACTAGTGAAACCTATGGCCCCAGGGTCTATCTTCCATCATTTTAATCTTCCAACACTTAGTTATTTCCTTTGCCATTTATTTTACTTTGCATCTTTATCATAAAAATACCAAAAATATTATCTTATCATATCTATCAGATCTCACTCTCGTAAGTGACCGTGAAGGGCTTGACAACCCCTTTATCACGTTCGTTGCGAGGTTCTTATTTGTTTGTGTAGGTGCATCGGACTTGAGCGTGATGTCCTACTGGATTGATACCTTGGTTCTCAAAAACTGAGGGAAATACTTACACTACTTTGCTGCATCACCATTTCCTCTTCAAGGGAAAACTAACGGAGTGCTCAAGAAGTAGCAAGAAGGATTTCTGGCGCCGTTGCCGGGGAGATTCACGCCAAGTCAAGTCAAGCACAAGTCAAGACATACCAAGTACCCATCACAAACTCTTATCCCTCGCATTACATTATTTGCCATTTGCCTCTCGTTTTCTTCTCCCCCACTTCACCCTTGCCGTTTTATTCGCCCTCTTTTCCTCTCTCCCTCTCTTTTTGTTCCCCTTCTCTTTTTCTATTTGCCTTTTTGCCCATTTCCTGTTTGCTCGTGTGTCGGATTGCTTGCTTTGTCGTTATGGCTAGGCCTTTATCTACTCCTTTGTCTCCCGAGAATGAAGTTCTTAATTTTAAACAAAGGGAGGGAGAAAATCTAAAAGATGCTTGGTACAGAATTTGCAATGCGCAAAATTGATCTACTAGGAAGCAATATACTTCTGTTCTTCTTCTCAATTTTTATGTAGGCATCACTCCTTGGAATATATATATTCTTGATACCATTACTGGAGGGAATTTCTTGGGTAGCCATACTTTTGATTCTTATAATGCTATGATAGATCTGTTTGGCCCACCACTTCTTTTGGTTAATGGAACTATTTTAACTTTGGAACATGTGATGCAACGGCTTGAAATTATTGAAAATAAAGTTGCCACTGTAGAGTTAATTGAAAATTTGGATAGAAAGATCCATAACCAAATTACCCAATACGGATCTAAGGTAGGAGTTGCTCTTAAAAGTTTTAAAGAAAAGGGACCTATGGTTAATGAAAAGTTAGATCAAGATTCCACTAGAATTGATAAAATTGAGGATATTATTACCAACCTTAGGTCTGCCTTTTCTTCCGTCAAAACACTCATCCTAATGCTAAGATTGCCAAATTGATGTATGTTCCTAAAAATAAGGGTGAAACTTCTAGTAAGGAAAATGCAGACCTCAAATCCATAAGTGTTCACACCAACTTTCTCACTATCCTTAATGAACCTTTTGCTACAAATGATTTTCTTGATTTCATTCCTAGGAGTTTGATAATTAATAAAAAGAAAGAAACTTCTAAAGTTTATAGGTGTCTTATTGAAGAATTACCTACCAAAGATGGCAATACCTAGATCTATCCTTGCTTTTATGCCTAGCTAGGGGCGTTAAACGATAGCGCTTGTTGGGAGGCAACCCAATTTTATTTTTATTCCTTGCTTTTTGCTCCTGTTTAGTACTAAATAATTTATCTAGCCTCTGTTTTGGTTGTGTTTTTTGTGTTTAATTAGTTTTTATGCCAAGTAGAACCGTTGGGAAGACTTGGGGAAAGTCTTTTTGATCTTGCATTAAAAACAGAAACTTTAGCGCTCACGAGAATCGCTTCCATTTTTATTTGGAAGGTGCTATTTAGTTAATTCTTTTTGCAGATGATTAATAGATAACTTTCTCACGTCCACCAATTTATTTTAGAATTTTTGGGGTTCCAGAACTTGCGTTAGATACAGATTACTACAGACTTTTCTGTTTTTGACAGATTCTGTTTTTCTTGTGTTGTTTGCTTATTTTGATAAATCTGTGGCTAGTAAAAGAGTTTATAAACCATAGAGAAGTTGGAATACAGTAGGTTTAACACCAATATAAATAAATAATGAGTTCATTACAGTACCTTGAAGTGGTGTTTTGTTTTCTTTCGCTAACGGAGCTCACGAGATTTTCTCTTTTGAGTTTTGTGTTGTGAAGATTTCAAGTTTTGGGTAAAGATTTGATGGGTTATGGAACAAAGAGTGGCCAGAGCCTAAGCTTGGGGATGCCCATGGCACCCCAAGGTAAAATTCAAGGACACCAAAAAGCCTAAGCTTGCGGATGCCCCGGAAGGCATCCCCTCTTTCGTCTTCGTCTATCGGTAACTTTACTTGGAGCTATATTTTTATTCACCACATGATATGTGTTTTTCTTGGAGCGTCTTGTATGATTTGAGTCTTTGCTTTTTAGTTTACCATAATCATCCTTGCTGTACACACCTTTTGAGAGAGACTCACATGATGGGGAATTTATTAGAATACTCTATGTGCTTCACTTATATCTTTTGAGCTATATAGTTTTTGCTCTAGTGCTTCACTTATATCTTTTAGAGC
Organism: Triticum dicoccoides; assembly: GCF_002162155.2. NCBI lineage: Eukaryota > Viridiplantae > Streptophyta > Magnoliopsida > Poales > Poaceae > Triticum > Triticum dicoccoides. Next base: position 607,011,550 of record NC_041390.1, read on the forward strand.
ACGGTGGTGGATTTATTTTATAGAAATAATTGTTCTCTCATGCTTCACTTATATTATTTTGAGAGTCCTTTAGAACAACATGGAAATTTGCTATAATAATAAAAACTTTCATACAAGTGCATTGAATACTATGAGAAGTTTGATACTTGATAATTGTTTTGAGATATGGAGATGGTGATATTAGGGTCATGCTAGTTGAGTAGTTGTGAATTTGAGAAATACTTGTGTTGAAGTTTGTGATTCCCGTAGCATGCATTTATGGTGAACCGTTGTGTGATGAAGTCGGAGCATGATTTATTTATTGATTGTCTTCCTTATGAGTGGCGGTCGGGGACAAGCGATGGTCTTTTCCTACCAATCTATCCCCCTAGGAGCATGCGCGTAATACTTTGTTTCGATAACTAATAGATTTTTGCAATAAGTATGTGAGTTATTTATGACTAATGTTGAGTCCATGGATTATACGCACTCTCACCCTTCCACCATTGCTAGCCTCTCTAATATCGCGCAACTTTCACTGGTGTCATACACCCACCATATATCTTCCTCAAAACAGCCACCATACCTACCTATTATGGCATTTCCATAGCCATTCCGAGATATATTGCCATGCAACTTTCCATCATTCCGTTATTATGAAACATTTCATCATTGCCATATTGCTTGCATGATCATGTAGTTGACATCGTATTTGTAGCAAAGCCACCGTTATAATTCTTCATACATGTCACTCATGCATCATTGCACATCCCAGTACACCGCCGGAGGCATTCACATAGAGTCATATCTTGTTCTAAGTATCGAGTTGTAATTTTTGAGTTGTAAGTAAATAAAGTGTGATGATCATCATTATTAGAGCATTGTCCCAGTGAGGAAAGTATGATGGAGACTATGATTCCCCCACAAGTCAGGATGAGACTCCGGACGAAAAAAAGAGGCCGAAAAAAGGCCCAAAAAATGAGAGAAAAAGAGAGAAGGGACAATGTTACTATCCTTTTTACACACTTGTGCTTCAAAGTAGCACCATGATCTTCATGATAGAGAGTCTCCTATAATATCACTTACATATACTAGTGGGAATTTTTCATTATAGAACTTGGCTTGTATATTCCAATGATGGGCTTCCTCAAATTGCCCTAGGTCTTCATGAGCAAGCAAGTTGGATGCACACCCACTTAGTTTCTTTTGTTGAGCTTTCATACACTTATAGCTCTAGTGCATTCATTGCATGGCAATCCCTACTCACTCGCATTGATATCTATTAATGGGCATCTCCATAGCCCGTTGATATGCCTAGTTGACGTGAGACTATCTTCTCCTTTTTGTCTTCTCCACAACCACCGTTCTATTCCACCATATAGTGCTATATCCATGGCTCACGCTCATGTATTGCGTGAAGATTGAAAAAGTTTGAGAACATCAAAAGTATGAAACAATTTCTTGGCTTGTCATCGGGGTTGTGCATGATTTAAATATTTTGTGTGGTGAAGTTACAGCATAGCCAGACTATATGATTTTGTAGGGATAACTTTCTTTGGCCATGTTATTTTGAGAAGACATGATTGCTTAGTTAGTATGCTTGAAGTATTATTATTTTTATGTCAATATTAAACTTTTATCTTGAATCTTATGGATCTGAACATTCATGCCACAATAAAGAAAAATTACATTGAGAAATATGTTAGAAAGCATTCCACATCAAAATTCTTCTTTTATCATTTACCTACTCGAGGACGAGAAGGAATTAAGCTTGGGGATGCTTGATACGTCTCCAACGTATCTATAATTTTTTATTGCTCCATTCTATTATATTATCTATTTTGGATGTTAATGGGCTTTATTTTATACTTCTATATCATTTTTGGGACTAACCTACTAATCAGAGGCCCAGCCCAAATTGCTGCTTTTTTTGCCTATTTTAGGGTTTCAAAGAAAAGGAATATCAAACGGAGTCCAAACGGAATGAAACCTTCGGGAACGTGATTTTCTCAACAAACTTGATCCAGGAGACTTGGAGTGGGCGTCAAGAAACAAGGGAGGAAGGCACGAGGCAGGGGGCGCCTACCCCCCTAGGCGCACCCTTCACTCTCGTGGGCCCTCCGTTGCTCCATCGACGTACTTCTTCCTCCTATATATATCCACGTACCCCCCCCCCAACATCCAGGAGCACCACGAAAACCTAATTCCACCGCCGCAACCTTCTGTACCCGAGAGATCCCATCTTGAGGCCTTTTCCGGAGCTCCGTCGGAGGGGGCATTGATCACGGAGGGCCTCTACATCAACTCCATGGCCTCTCCGGTGATGTGTGAGTAGTTTACTTCAGACCTACGGGTCCATAGTTATTAGCTCGATGGCTTCTTCTCTCTCTTTGGATCTCAATGTAAAGTTCTCCTCGATCTTCTTGGAGATCTATTCGATGTAATCTTCTTTTGCGGTGTGTTTGTCGAGATCTGATGAAATGTGGGTTTATGATCCAGATTATCTATGAACAATATTTGAATCTTCTCTGAATTCTTTTATGTATGATTGGTTTATCTTTGCAAGTATTTTCGAATTATCAGTTTGGTTTGGCCTACTAGATTGATCTTTCTTGCAATGGGAGAAGTGCTTAGCTTTGGGTTCAATCTTGCGGTATCCTTTCCCAATGACAGCAGGGGCAGCAAGGCATGTATTGTATTGTTGCCATCAAGGATAAAAAGATGGGGTTTATATCATATTGCATGAGTTTATCCCTCTACATCATGTCATCTTGCTTAAAGCATTACTCTGTTCTTATGAACTTAATACTCTAGATGCATGCTGGATAGCGGTCGATGTGTTGAGTAATAGTAGTAGATGCAGAATCGTTTCGGTCTACTTGTCACGGACATGATGCATATATACATGATCATACCTAGATATTTCATAACTATGCTCAATTCTATCAATTGCTCGATAGTAATTCGTTTACCCATCGTAATACTTATGCTCTTGAGAGAAGCCACTAGTGAAACCTATGGCCCCCGGGTCTATCTTCCATCATATTAATCTTCCAACACTTAGTTATTTCCTTTGCCATTTATTTTACTTTGCATCTTTATCATAAAAATACCAAAAATATTATCTTAGCATATATATCAGATCTCACTCTCGTAAGTGACCGTGAAGGGCTTGACAACCCCTTTATCACGTTGGTTGCGAGGTTCTTATTTGTTTGTGTAGGTGCGTGGGACTTGAGCATGATCTCCTACTGGATTGATACCTTGGTTCTCAAAAATTGAGGGAAATACTTACGCTACTTTGCTGCATCACCCTTTCCTCTTCAAGGGAAAACCAACGCAGTGCTCAAGAGGTAGCATCGGCCGCCACTCCCGCCCTTGCCCCGAGCTGCCCGATCGCTGATGGCCCCGTCTCTGGGCTCCCTCATCTGCCTTGATTCAACTGCGGGGTGGCGGGCCACTCCCAAGTCAACTGCGTTAATCCCCAGTGTTGCTACATCTGCAAGGATCCGAACCACCCCACCCTTATCTGCCCGGATCGCCAGGTGACCTCTGAGCTCATGATGTATGGTCATGGCATCGAGGGGCTTGGCTTCTTCCACCTCGAGGTCCCCGACGTCCCACCCCCTTGCTCTCCCTCCTGGCGATCGTTACCGCGGTGGATGGGGTTGCCTCGTCTGAGATGATCGAGGCCGAGCTCAACCACCTCTACCGTCGCCAGTGGGACTGGGCGGTCACCCCCACCGCTGGACACATCTTCTCTGTGGTCTTCCCCGACGCCATCAACTACGTCTACGCCATCCGCAGTGGTCAGATCACCCTTGCCCTCAACCAGCTCGTCGTCAACATCTCTGAGCCGATCCTCAACCCGAAGGCAATCGCCATCTTGGACACCGCTTGGATCCTCGTGGCAGGGCTCCCGGACATCGCCCGATCCGAGGCTGGCATCCGCCAGATGTCCAGGATCCTGGGCAAGGTGGTGGTGGTCGACGAGCTTTCCCTCCTCAAGGAGGAGGAAGTTCGGGTCAAGGTCGAGTGTCTGGACTCCTCCAAGCTTCGGGCCACCATCCGGGTGTTCTTCAATGACCAGGGCTTCGACCTCTGGATTACCCCCGAGCCGCCCAACCACGTGGGCTGCCCCTGCTTCTTGGACGACGGACCCCCGGGGGCCAACACGGGAACCGGTGATGACTACCACGGCCGCCACCACCCTCGCTCTCGCCGCTCGGGTGATGAGGAGGAGGGCTCGGAGAACTCGCGCTCCCGCTCTCCGTCCCCAACGGCCCCTCCCCCAGCCACGGGAGGCTGCGGCCGCCAGGCCCCGCTCGCCCCCCCGACGCCGCCACTTCCCACCCCTCCTCCCCTCCGCCCCGGGTCATGACCCGCGAGTGGGACGACGGCGAGGCACAGCGCTGTTTTACGCGAAATAAATATTAAATATTAGATAAATCCGCGTTGGCAATTTAAGTGCGGGCGTGCCTGTATACAACTGTATACAAATTCAGTACTTCAAATACACGGAAATAGGAGACTCACACTTTATCGAATTATCAAAGGATTGCCTATTTCTATTTCACATGTATTTTCCATATTGCACCTGAATATATATCTGACTGAGACGATTGCAGAAGTCCTTAATTCCCGGAACCTCGAAAGAATTCCAGTTAATTACATCTGCAAGTCTACACTCGCATAATACCTCCGATTAAGCTACATCAAATGATCATTTATATTTACAAATCTCTAGCTCACGCCTTCACAATGATATGCATGGAAATAAAATAAACCATTGGAGCACACACAACGAACACACATTTTAAGGTGGAAAACCCAAGTCAGGTAAAAAACCATGGTGGCACGAAGGCCAAATCCATTATGTGAAATGTTTACATGTGAGGGATTACAACATCTCTTTAAATCGGGATAAGTCTTTGTAAAATGCTCTGGACCAAAATCGCCTCGCTAACAAATGTAGTCACTTCTCCATGAATCAGTAATCGAATGTTTTATATGAAGTCTTGGAATGGTTATTCGGCCTCGCCGGTCACGAACCATGTATGTCAAGCCTCGTCGGTCATGACACAAACTCATGGGTCAGGGAAGAGTGTATGTCTTCTTGTGATGAACCGCTTGATTTGAGTCACGGCTCTATAAATCGTCGAGGATGGCTTCTTATTTATTCCAATGTAGATGGCCATGTCTGTGTTTGATCAATTATGAAGTCATCCCTTGTATGTGACATGATAGAAAACTTTGTCAACCACCCTGATGTATACTTGTGTTGACTAGTTTTTGACAACGACATTGAAATGTTGGCGACGACGGTTGGAGCGTCAGATAGAACCATGGGATGCCATAAATCTTTTTTTTTCAAACCGGATCGTGACACATCCGCGGCAGCGATCGGGCGCTGGATAGAGACGTGAGAGGCCATAAATCTCTCTTCTTCATACTGACACACAACATCTGCAGTGCCATAAATATCCTGTTTTTGTATCGGATAAACACACATCCGCGACGACGATTTGATCGCCATGTTGAGCCGCGACATGTCAACACTCTTTTATTTCCATATTGGATAAACACACATCTGAGGCGGCGATTTGATCACCATGTAGATCCGCGAGATGTCATCGCTCCTTTTTCCACATATGATCAACACACATCCGCGGCGACGATTAGATCGCCATGTAGAACCGCTAAATGGCATCACACTCTTTTTTCATATCGGATCAACACACATCCGCGGTGACGATTTAGATCGCCTTGTAGAGCCGCTAGATGTCATCACTTTTTTTATATTAGATCAACTCACATCCGCGACGGCGATTGGAGCGCCAGGTAGAGCCGCCAGATCTCATCACTTTCCTTTTCCATACCAGATCATTATACATCAGTGGTGGCGATTGAAGCGCCATGTAGAGCCATAAGATGTCACAACTCATTTTTTGTAGATCGAAGTGTAGAACGTCCGCGACGATGATTAGATCATCAGGTTAAGCCGCGAGACGCCACCAACCTGCAGCGAGAGAACAAAAGAAAAGAAATGAAATAACCGCATGTTACCTTCATGCGATTAACTCACCAGGTACTGCCATCGATCTGAGCCTTGTAGTAAGTCACCGAGTGAAGGTTGAAAGTAGTGGTGTTGAAAGTGTATGTAGATATGTGAGTATGGCACTGGCGGCGGCGGCATGGATGTTGTGGGTTTATTCTCTATCGCGCGCGTATGACTTATCCTCGAGTAGACTCCCCACCGTTGTTGGCCAAAGGCCTCCCCACTAAATCTTCGGTGGGACTCCTAAATATCATGCATGCATACTTATCCAGCTAACAAACTCCAAGCGATCAAGTCAAATGCCAACGACAGGGTCACGTGTTGCATGGAGACTTATCAAACTAACTGATAGGCTTTACGATTTTGAATCGGTCCGGCCAGCGCCGAGGATCCAAACATACATGTGTGCACTCAAGTCATCTACATGTACGTGCTGGTGAGCAACTCAAATAGTCCAGGCCAATCGATCAACTCATATGTATTATCATGCCTTCCTGTTATGGGTCCCACAAATGACAGGATCCCGATTCTAAATCACACTGATCTATCATGTAACACCTCATATCACTTTGCGGCTTCACGCACGGTATTCTCACGGGTGTCGCCTTACCATGGTCCGGCACCGTTTGCGCCTTTCGGCTCACGTATATGATAGTGTCGCTAGCATCCATATGACAGAGAATCCGGGCCGACATGACTAGTCGTGAACCCAAAGTGGCACTAACTTACGGGGATAAGCATACACGAATCAACATCGAGCATATCGGTTAGCAGCGTGCGAATCCGGGCTGTAGCACTAGGATAACAGGACTCCGGTGAACCGGGCTGTAGCAGGCTAGCCAGGACTCCGGATGTCACCGTGTGACATTTCCCCGAAGGGACAGACAAAAGAACGAAGTGAATCACATGCCGGTCAGTCAAGTGTTCCGGAGCAGTAGTGCTGGGCTAGCAGGACTCCGGTGAACCGGGCTATAGTGGACTACCATGGCTCATGGAAGCACAGGACTACATTTCCCCATAAGAGAGGCTACCAAGGATAAACAACTAGGTTGTCGGATCCCACACATACCAAGCATTTCAATCATCCACACAATATGCTCAATATGTGCAATACAACATGGCTTCACAACAAGACTCTACGACTCCGAGTATTTATTCATTAGGCTCCGAAGATCTAGATAATACAAACATGGGTCTCATGACCCAACATACAGAGCATACAAGCAAAAAGCACATGCGGAAGCTTAACTTGTCTGAGTACAGACAACTACAAATGAAGAAGGCTGAGAAGCCTGACTATCTACCAGATCCTGCCGAGGGCACAAGATCGTAGCTGAGGTAACAAGCTAAACGTCGAAGTCCACACGGAACTACCAGCGAGACTGACGTCTATCTGCAAAACATAAAATAGGCAAACGTGAGTACAAATGTACCCAGCAAGACTTACATCAGAACTAGCTACATATGCATCAGTATCAACAAGGGGGGGTGGAGTTTAACTGCAGCAATCCAGCTTTGACTCAGTGGCTAACCTGAACCACGACTACAAGCAACTCTTATGAGGTGGCGCACACGAGTCCACATATTCACCATATCAATACACCACTATGGATCTGCTCCCGTCTCCCTACAAGAATGCCATCCATAGCACTCACGCTTATCTTGCGCATTTTAAAGTATCCACTTTCACTTGTCTATGAACTATGCAAGGGGTCCAAGCTTCCATATCCGAGGAATCCGGCTATTCGAATAGATAATGATAACCCTGCAGGGGTGTACTTCTTCACACACGCTCTCGCCACTTACCACCATGTACACGATGTGTATCTCGGCAACCTTCAAGTGGAAGCCTGGTGAGGGAGTCGGCCACGACCTGACTAATCACACAAGTCTCTCGTCCAGGTTTATCGCCTATTCGGGTTCCATCCGCAAGGAGATCCGGCCGGGGTATCGCTCACGGCGCCAAACGATGTGAGCAGGGTTCCCAAGCCCACCATCCGGGTGCCACTTGGTACACCGTGCCACCGTGCCTAGTCTGTTCCAAGCACACTTGTACCGGGTGCCAGTTGGTAGACTACTAACACTACCTACAAACACCAGAAACTAGTTGCAACTCCTGGACAGAGATCGAGTTGATCAACAAGTCGAGAGGGGTCGAGTTACCGGAACCCAATGTGTGGTAGTAACTGTTCATGGATCACAAACACAGAACTCAGTTCCTGAGGACGGCTGCAATGAGACAACCCACCATGTACTCCTACATGGTCTCTCACCGCTACCTTTACCAAATCGTGTTCACACACTTAGCTCACACAGCAGGACATGTTCATCACCATTCCAATTCATCCCCGATGAATCAGACCTGACTCAACTCTAAGCAGTAGCAGGCATGACAAACAAGCATGAATGAATAGGCACATCAGGGCTCAAACAACTCCTACTCATGCTAGTAGGTTTCATCTATTTACTGTGGCAATGACAGGTCATGCAGAGGAAAGGGGTTCAGCTACCGCAGCATGTAACAGTTGAAACATTGTTGTCCTAATGCAGTAAAAGAGAACAGGAGTGAGAGAGTGGGATTGTATCGGAATGAACAAGAGGGTTTGCTTGCCTGACACTTCTGAAGATAGTATAGTTCTTCATCAGTGTCATCGATCACATCGTCGGAACCACGTCTATCGAGAGGGGACAAACACCGGCAACTGAGAAAGAACACAATCAATGCAATGCCACAATATGATGCATGATCATGACATGGCAATATGCTGTGATTTGAGCTAATGCATCTAGCTATGATTTAAATGAAGTTGGTTTGAATACATGATTCAAATTCCAACTTCATATATGATTATTTAAATGCCCTTTATTTGTTTTGTCCAAAAAAGAGGACAAACATTGTTCAAACATGCATGAAAATGGTACAGATGGATTCCTTCAATTTTTCTGATAATTTTTCATATATAACTTATTTCATTTGGAGTTGTAGATTAATTTCTATGGTTTTTCAAAGTTTTCGATATTTTCTGAAATAAATAAATCATCTAAGACTTATTTAAATTCCAGAAAAGAGTTATTGCGTCAGCATGACGCCACTGTGACGTCATCAGGTCAGCGGGGTCATACAGGTTAAAGCTGACCAGTGGGTCCCACTGGTCGGTGGCACAACTCATTAACCAAGTTAATTAGCCTTAAGTTAATTATAACCAAACTGTTTGTGGGGCCAGGGCCCACTAGTCAATGACTAACTAGCTAACTAACCTAGGTTAATTAGTGTTAAACTACTACTAACTAAAAGTGTCAGGATGGTGGCCCACGCATCAGTGATACACGGGGAAGGTCAAACCGGGGTCAACCCAGGCCAACGGGGTCAAACCCATCAGCGACTTGATGCCGGCGAGGACAGACACGGCGGAGGGCTGCGGAATTCCTCCTCCGGCAACCAAATGGCCGGCGGAGGGCATCTGCAGGACGCGGGCACTCGTCCGCGTCGATTTGTGGCAGCGGTTGAGCCTGGGATGGTCGGAGTCATCACCGGCGTCGACCTTGGCGGTCGCCGGAGCTCGGGTGAGCTCGGTGTCGACACTACGGTGGGTAGAGTGGCTCGTGCGGGGCACCTACGTGCTCTACGCTGCGCGGGGAGGGAGCTGAGCATGACGGCCGGACCATTAGGTGGCCGGAGATATGTCGGCGGCGAGCACAATCGGCGGTGCATGCGGGCGAGCTCGAGGCGGCGTGTACTGTGCACGAGAGCGAGAACAGAGGGGGAGAAGGGTCAGTGGCTCACAGCGGTCACGGCAACGCGGATGGCAGCCCTGGGGAGGAACCGTAGCGAAGCAGGGCGGCGAGGGGATCTCCGGCATCGGGAGGTTGAAGACGAGCTCAGTGAGATAGTTCGGGGGCGTCCGGTGGCACATGAGCCGTGGGGAGGCGTAGGCGACGATGGCGGAGCTCTAGGACACGATTGTGTGGCGAGGAGATGACGGTGGCCGTGGCAGCAGCGAGCGGCGGCGACGAGCGTGCTCGGGTGCGCTGTGGGGAGAGAGCAGAAGAAAGGAGAGGAGGAGTGGATAGACCAGAGGGGTCGGGGGGTGAGTGGCGTCTCCAGCCAGCCAACAGCGTCGGCGGAAGCAGGACGTGGCTCAGAGCGTGCCGGCATGCGGCGACCACGCGCGCGGCGTCCTACTGGCGCGGGGAGGAAGACGCCCCTGCCCCTGGTGGGCTTGGCAGTTAGCTGGGCTGGCTACTGGTAAGGCCCAGGTGGGTTCTCTCTCTTCTCTCTCTGCTAATTTGTTTTTGTTTTCTAATTGTGCAATTTTGTTTTAATTTGGTTTTTCTAACCAAATTGCTTTTTAAAAAATTCTGAAAAATAGTTGTGAGCACTAAATGAATTATTCCAGAGGCCCTCAACTAAATCCAAAATTGTTGGAGCATTTAAAATATTTATAGTATTTAAATGCCCCAATTCAAATACAATATGAGTTAATTCCAATAACCAGAATGGCCTAAAAATATGTGCATCATTTTTGGCAGAGGTTTTCACCTTTATCAAAAATCATGAACTTTTCTAAAGGGCATTCTGGGTTCATTGAAAAGATTTAAACTTGAACCTAGTTGAATTGACTTAGTGCCAGGGCTTGGTCATCCCCAATTCAAATTTCCTTTGAATTTAAACATGATGCATGCTCACTGATGCAACTATTTACAACATGAATCTAGGGCTGTGACAACTCACCCCCACTAAACAAGAATCTTGTCCCGAGATTCAAGCGTAGGGTAAGATGAAGGGGAAACGCAAACTAACATAATCTTCATGATCCAGGTTGCACTTCATAAGGCATTGATTCAATCACCATCTTTGTCTCGTCGTCTTGCTCTGAGAACTCCAGCCAACCTGACAACGAGAGAAGGAAACTCTAGAAGGATCGATCTTCTCGAAGATTGAACAACTCAGGATCAACTCACGAGTGAGACATCACAATATTTCTCGAGCTGAGATACGAAGCATACATCTAGAGGGATGGAGTGAAACAGATGACTAAGGTTCTAGCTGATAAGCACAATTCCACGCTGAACAAGATGGTGCATGGTTTCAAGATAACGAGGAGTTATCTGCCATGATTCCATAATGGCGCCTTAGGGAAGGTGGCTTACAGAAATATTCCCTTAAGTGGAAAATAGAATTACTTTTGATTCAAAGATCATTGAAATTCTGTATACCAGCCTAAGGCAATTCCCAAACGATCGTTTGAAGGAGTTCAGGGAAATGGCATACTCAGTTTGGGAGGAAACTAGAGTTACAAGACAACTCAGCAAGCGGAGAACACATTCCAGATGATGCCGAGGATATAACCTAGTGACTGAGTGTGCTCTCAAGAACTTGAGCATTTCCATACTCATCAAGGTATTACCAACATCCATGTCGGGGATCCTGGCAACACATCATACTACCATGATGAATAGTGATGGATGATGCGGATACAAAGGAAGATAACACCTTCTCAGATTTCACCTTAGCAAGGCTAAGGAAGCAGAATCTGGATGATCGACCGAGAGACATTTAGCAATCCTCTTCTAATGTTCTCCTTGACGTGCTAGCGTAATCCATTCATAGATATGGTTTGATATCTAGAACATCAAGTAGAAGGTCAGACTTCGGGAACACAAAAATCCATAAGGAACAACTACTGGAATAAATTCTACGAGATCCTTATGGGGAGGTGGCCAACTTCTTCAAGCAAAATACTACAATAATAGGTCTTCCGGCTGGGTGTGTTGTCCACGACATCCACTTTACTGGTTACACAGAGACCAATATTATAGTTCTTGGGAAACGTTCCAACCATCATATCTGCCTGAGATTCAGATCTGGTTGGTGTCAGGATATTCCAGACCCATCAAGTCTAGAGAGAAAAATGAAAGTTTGCAACATAAATCGACGAGACGATGTTGCGAGATTCTCGGGAAATGAACTACGGTAGCAAGCTCCAAAGCATGAGCGGGTTCTTCTACACACATGTGAACACGTTGTCCAAGACAAGAATGGCCACATAGTAGTCTTAAAATAAAACATTATCGAGTTTAGGTGGGGAACCATCATCGAGGATATCAAAGTCCTTGCATAAGGCATGCTATTAAGAAGGAACTTCTTCTCCTTGAACAATTCAATCAGTGGCTTGGTGTGCTAGGAATACATATAGAATGAAGGTTGCAAGTCTCCAGACCACAAAATACTTCGCACATATGCATGACTGACTTGGGATGGTTCCAGAGGAAGCAAAACAAACCTTTCTCAAATTCACGGCGGCAACTTGCACCTGATGCACATGAACGAGAAAGTCACTTCTTTCACCCAAACATATACCTCATGAGCGGAACACGAAGGCAATGCTTACAAAAGTTTCCAACACTAGCTCAATGTTCAACATGAATCGCGGAAGAGACAAGATGCTGCTGATGGGCTGAACAGCAACTCATCATAATTTCCATATCACTGGAATTCCACCATTATGTGAACAATGTGAGTATTGGTCAGACCAAAGATGTAATGGTGTATGCTCCGGGGATCAACCACGAGTAAGACAACATTACGAATATTTTGGTTCTGATTTGATTTGAGGATAGCCCATGCTCAAATCAAAGTTTGGACAAGACAATAGATCTCATAGCTGATCACGAGGACCAATCGATGGAGATATCATCTTTCTTCAATACACACACACAAAAAGATATCCCTTAACATGAACTAAGTCAAACAAGCTTTTATCTTCCAACTCTACAAGTTGTTGTTTGGCTTAACCAACTAGCTCAGGGGGTATCCCACACAGATTCTTGGAGAATGGGTGGTTTGGAGGAAAACCAACATGATCACGAACTCAACATAGCGGTCAGGTGACAACCTGGTAATACTTCCGAGAAGATATTCAGAACATCACGAACCACCGATATGTTACTAAGCTCGAGAACAATCTTGCTTTTCAGAGAAAGACGATGTGATCAAATAAGCAAGGGATTGAATAATCCTAACTCATTGATCGAAGAGTGCACCGGAAATAAGGACTAGGTAGCACGATAAACCTTAGGGTGATGATTTAATAATCAACATGCTAAGGATAAGATTATTGCCCATTAACTACCAAGCAACGCAGTTGCTAGGAGTATTGATTTCACACATCACGATTCACTTGTCGGCATTCCGGTTGCGACAACACGACACCGAGGAATGAATAATGATGGTGAGAAGTATCACTACGTCAAGAATTCATAAGAGAAGGTGCAATTCTCATGACATTCCTGACATAAAGTGGGTAATACTTCAGGGTAGAACAGAACCAAAAGCTGGGTTGCATTTTGATCTATGGAATACAACTGCTTTGACCCAATCCTGGATATGGATGAGGTACTGGAGTTTGTTTCTCCTAGTCATTCTAAAATAGAACGGCTTGACAGACCACAAGAATAATAGACTTTGATGAGAGAATGCAATGATATACCCTCGACTATCAATTGATAGACGAAGGTCGGAAACAACTAAGGAGGGACAACTCAAGGAACATATGATTTTCTGAGTTGTGGATGCATAGATTAGTATGTCGAGCGAAGCTCAACATTTCTTCCGGATAACCCATGGGAAAGGTAGAACTGGCAGATTCATAATGTAAAATGGATAACTCATCAAGTGCACTCTGGTTGTGATCTTTTGGTTCAAAAGAACTTCTGCCATAAGCAGTTCATGGTATTTCGAAGAAGGAAATACCACAGACCTCGAGGGCTATCACAAAGGTTACTAATAACCTAAAGGAACGAGCAAACACTAACAACGGGAAGTGAGTAGAGTGACTCTTGGGTTCAATAACCTAGAAAAAGAATACCTAGATACAAAATAACATCACGGGATGCTTTCGAGAATGGTGGCCAGAATCAACACACCGGGAACACAAAACATGGCTAGATTACTAGGTGACTCCCTAAAACACCTAGGGTCATAATAATAGCTCCAACATATATGTCGAGGCAACAGAGTACCTCAACTCACCAATTAGTGTGGTTAAACTGGCCCAAAGAAACATCGGGAACGGAAGGAAGGGATTTGCAGATGTATCGGACTGTTTATAAACCTGGGATGACTCGGACAGGATAACGGCTGTAAACGCTCAAAAAGATTTGAGACATCCTGCAAAATGGTGGCATAACCACTCAACATCACAATATCAAGCTTCTGAGGCCAGCTATGAACATATGGAAGTAGTAGGAACTGAACTGAGGCTTGAACTCAACAATCCTAGGCAACTACGGTTTAGTAACACGTCATCCTGAGAGATAGAAGAGAAGCCTAGTTATTAACCCCGTAGAAAAGATAAGATGACTTAGATCAGAAGGTCATGAGGATAAGGAGTAAAAAGAGCCTTACGTTCCCATCCACAATCAATTCCCTTATATAACTAAAGCATTTCTAGACACGACTTCGACCAGCTTGGCTTGGTAATCCTACAGGAAGTCAGTCTCTCATACCAACGCTATCAGGACCCCAATTCTAAGTCACACCGATCTAGCCTGTAACACCTCATATCACTTTGCGGCCTCACGCACGGTATTCCCACGGGTGTCACCTTACCATGGCCCGGGACTGTTTGCGCCTTTTGGCTCACGTATATGATAGTGTCGCTAGCATCCATATGACAGAGAACCTCGGCTGACATGACTAGTCGTGAACCCAAAGTGGCACTAACTTACGGGGATAGGCATACATGAATCAACATCGAGCATGTCGGTCAGCAGCGTGCGAATCCGGGCTGTAGCACTGGACTAACAGGACTCTGGTGAACCGGGCTGTAGCAGGCTAGGCAGGACTCCAGATGTCACCACGTGACATTTCCCCGAAGGGACAGACACAGGAATGAAGTGAATCACATGCCGGCCAGTCAAGTGTTCCATAGTAGTAGTGGTGGGCTAGCAGGACTCCGGTGAACCGGGCTATAGTGGACTACCATGGCTCATGGAAGCACAAGACTACATTTCCCCATAAGAGAGGCTACCAAGGATAAACAACTAGGTTGTCGGATCCCACACATACCAAGCATTTCAATCATCCACACAATATGCTCAATATGTGCAATACAACATGGCTTCACAACAAGACTCTACGACTCAGAGTATTTATTCATTAGGCTCCGAAGATCTAGATAATACAAACATGGGTCTCATGACCCAACATACAGAGCATACAAGCAAAAAGCACATGCGGAAGCTTAACTTGTATGAGTACAGACAACTACAAATGAAGAAGGCTGAGAAGCCTGACTATCTACCAGATCCTGCCGAGGGCACAAGATCGTAGCTGAGGTAACAAGCTAAACGTCGAAGTCCACACGGAACTACTAGCAAGACTGACGTCTCTCTGCAAAACATAAAATAGGCAAACGTGAGTACAAATGTACCCAGCAAGACTTACATCAGAACTAGCTACATATGCATCAGTATCAACAAGGGGGTGGTGGAGTTTAACTGCAGCAAGCTAGCTTTGACTCAGTGGCTAACCTAAACTACGACTGCAAGCAACTCTTTTGAGGTGGCGCACACGAGTCCACATATTCACCATATCAATACACCACTATGGATCCGCTCCCGTCTCCCTACGAGAACGCCATCCATAGCACTCACGCTTATCTTGCGCATTTTAGAGTATCCACTTTCACTTGTCTATGAACTATGCAAGGGGTCCAACTTTCCATATCTGAGGAATCCGGCTATTCGAATAGATAATGATAACCCTGCAGGGGTGTACTTCTTCACACACGCTCTCGCCACTTACCACCATGTACACGTCGTGTATCTCGGCAACCTTCAAGAGGAAGCCTGGTGAGGGAGTCGGCCACGACCTGACTAATCACACAAGTCTCTCGTCCAGGTTTATCGCCTATTCGGGTTCCATCTGCAAGGAGATCCGGCCGGGGTGTCTCTCACGGCCCCAAACGATGTGAGCAGGGTTCCCAAGCCCACCATCCGGGTGCCACTTGGTACACCGTGCCATCGTGCCTAGTCTGTTCCTCGCCCACTTGTACCGGGTGCCACTTGGTAGACTACTAACACTACCTACAAGCACCAGAAACTAGCTGCAACTCCTGGACAGAGATCGAGTTGATCAATAAGTTGAGAGGGGTCGAGTTACCGGAACCCAATGTGTGGTAGTAACTGTTCATGGATCACAAACACATAACTCAGTTCCTGAGGATGGCTGCAATGAGACAACCCACCATGTACTCCTACATGGCCTCTCACCGCTACCTTTACCAAATCAATTTCACACACTTAGCTCACACATAGTAGGACATGTTCATCACCATTCCAATTCATCCCCGATCAATCAGACCTGACTCAACTCTAAGCAGTACCGGGCATGACAAACAAGCATGAATGAGTAGGCACATCAGGGCTCAAACAACTCCTACTCATGCTAGTGGGTTTTATCTATTTACTGTGGCAATGACAGGTCATGCAGAGGAAAGGGGTTCAGCTACCGCAGCATGTAACAGTTGAAACGTTGTTGTCCTAATGCAGTAAAAGAGAGCAGGAGCGAGAGAGTGGGATTGTATCGGAATGAACAAGGGGGTTTTGCTTGCCTGGCACTTCTGAAGATAGTATAGTTCTTCATCGGTGTCATCGATCACATCGTCGGAACCACGTCTATCAAGAGGGGACAAACACCGGCAACTGAGAAAGAACACAATCAATGCAATGCCATAATATGATGCATGGTCATGACATGGCAATATGCTGTGATTTGAGCTAATGCATCTAGCTATGATTTAAATGAAGTTGGTTTGAATACATGATTCAAATTCCAACTCCATATATGATTATTTAAATGCCCTTTATTTGTTTTGTCCAAATCAGAGGACAAACATTGTTCAAACATGCATGAAAATGGTACAGATGGATTCCTTGAATTTTTCTGATAATGTTTCATATATGACTTATTTTATTTGGAGTTATAGATTAATTTCTATGGCTTTTCAAAGTTTTGGATATTTTCTGAAATAAATAAATCATCTAAGACTTATTTAAATTCCAGAAAAGAGTTATTGCGTCAGCACGACGCCACTGTGATGTCATCAGGTCAGCGGGTTCGTCCAGGTCAAAGCTGACCAGTGGGTCCCACTGGTCAGTGGCACAACTCATTAACCAAGTTAATTAGCCTTAAGTTAATTCTAACTAAACTGTTTGTGGGGCCCGAGCCCACTAGTCAGCGACTAACTAGCTAACTAACCTAGGTTAATTCGTGTTAAACTAGTACTAACTAAAAGTGTCAGGGTGGTGGCCCACACGTCAGTGACACACGGGGAAGGTCAAACCGGGGTCAACCCGGGCCAACGGGGTCAAACCCACCGGCGACTCGACGCCGGCGAGGCCAGACGCGGCGGAGGGCTGCAGAATTCCTCCTCCGGCGACCAAATGGCCGGCGGAGGGCATCTGCGGGACGCGGGCACTCGTCCGCGTCAATTTGTGGCAGCGGTTGGGCCTGGGATGGCCGGAGTCATCACGGGCGTCGACCTTGGCGGTTGCTGGAGCTCGAGTGAGCTCGGGGTCGACGCTACGGTGGGTAGGGTGCCTCGGGCGGGCACCTACGTGCTCTACGCGGTGCGGGGAGGGAGCTGAGCACGACGGCCGGAACGTTAGGTGGCCGGAGATACGGCGGCGGGGAGCACAAGTGGTGGTGCGTGTGGGCGAGCTCGAGGCGGCGTGTTTTGTGCTCGAGAGCGAGAACGGATGGGGGAGAAGGGTAAGTGGCTCACAGCGGTCACGGCAACGCGGACGGCTGCCCCAGGGAGGAACCGGAGCGAAGCAGGGCGGCGAGGGGATCTCCGGCATCGGGAGGTTGAAGACGAGCTCGGTGAGATCGTTCGGGGGCGTCCGATGGCACGTGAGTCATCGGGGAGGCGTAGGCGACGATGGCGGAGCTCTAGGACACGATGGTGTGGCGAGGAGATGACGGTGGCCGTGGCAGCAGCGAGCGGCGGTGACGAGCGCGCTCGGGTGCGCTGCGGGGAGAGAGCAGAAGAGGGGAGAGGAGGAGTGGATAGACCAGAGGGGTCGGGGGTGTGTGGCGTCTCCAGCCAGCCAACAGCAACGGCGGAAGCAGGAGGTGGCTCGGAGCGTGCCGGCGTGTGGCGACCATGCGCGCGGCGTCCTATTGGCACGGGGAGGTAGACGCCCCTAGCCCTAGTGGGCTTGGCAGTTAGCTGGGCCGGCTACAGGTAAGGCCCAGGTGGGTTCTCTCTCTTCTCTCTGTGCTAATTTGTTTCTGTTTTCTAATTATGCAATTTTGTTTTAATTTGGTTTTTCAAACCAAATTGCTTTTTTAAAAATTCTGAAAAATAGTTGTGGGCACTAAATGAATTATTCCAGAGGCCCTCAACTAAATCCAAAATTGTTGGATCATTTAAAATATTTATAGTATTTAAATGCCCCAATTCAAATACAATATGAGTTAATTCAGATAACCAGAATGGCCTAAAAATATGTGCATCATTTTTGGCAGAGGTTTTCACCTTTATCAAAAATCATGAACTTTTCTAAAGGGCATTCTGGGTTCATTGTAAAGATTTAAACTTGAACCTAGTTGAATTGACTTAGTGTCAGGGCATGGTCATCCCAATTCAAATTTCCTTTGAATTTAAACATGATTCATGCTCACTGATGCAACTATTTACAGCATGAATCTAGGGCTGTGACAACTAATAACCATTTTTTCTTGACACAAGTTGTCAGATATTAAGCCATGTAAATTTCTAAATTGTCCACGTACGTGTGTCCTCTCTGTCTAATACCTCAACGAATATATTTTTTGCTTCACCCCTGTACATCACTGTATATGATTTTTTTTAACGTGGCAAATGAGAACCATGTTGATATTTTTCATAGAGTTCCAATTATGATTTGAAATTTGTAAACTTGCAAAACCATGAAAAAAATATCATCCAACAGGCGCAAGCGCCGCCCGAATGACCGCCGTGACCGGCCCCGTCCCTCCCCGGATGCACTCCGACGCTGGATGCATCCGCTTCCCTCAGTCGTCCCCTCGGACCCGGCATCCGAGCCATCCGACGGAAGCGACGCTTCTAGCATCGGCCTGGTGCTGTTTCCGGCGTCCTCTCCTCGCTTCCCCGCCGACCTCCTCGCCGTTGAGCTTGGGCTGGAGGACTCTCTCGCCCCTCCCACGGGCTCCCCTGGGCCTGCCGAGTCCCTCTCACTACAAGGAAAACCCTTATCAGTAGCGCTGGTTTTTTGGCTATTAGTAGCGCGGGCAGGCACGCTACTGCTACGGTGCTACAGCTATTTTTTAGCAGTAGCGTGCCTCTGTCCATCGCTACTGCTAATACTAGTAGCGTGCCCCTACAACCAACGCTACTGGTAAGCAGCATTGCTACTACTCCAATACCCCACGCTACTGCTAGTATTTTCTTTTTTTATGTTGTTGTATTTGTATTTTTACAGGTTTTATACAATTACAACATACATATACACTGAAACTATATGAAAAAGGAATGTCTCATCATCATCATCGAAGTGGTACAACATAGTCTCAACACTAATGATGTCAATCTCATCATCATCTCGAAATAGCGATACAAGTTAATGATCACATGTCTCTTACATTGTCACCATAGATACATGTTTCATCATCTACCTAAACTATGCCATACGAGATAAGAGCGATCACGATGATCAAAAGCGGTATTATGTAGTAGTTTTTGCAGCGGCGCTGGTTCTGAATCCCCTGTTGTGCTATGAATCTCAAGTAACTAGCTTCGGCTACCGCTCTGCTATCAAACCCTTTCTGGCTTCCGTCGGAGAAGCCAGAGACTTGGGCCTGACACTCTGGCCACTCATCATGCACACCCGGAACATGCCCTACATACACGGCATACCACTTCCTCGCCATCGTTGATCTATATACCTGTCAGAGATGCACACACACACACACATATATCATGAAGCGAATTCAACGAAACAGTATGAAATAGAAGCAACATATATAGTAAACATAGTTAACAAATTTCATCGTACCGAAAGTAATTAACTAGAGCGTGGCACCATACATCTAATAGTTTCGTCGTAATGAGAGATTCGAAGTTTCGTCGTACAGAAAGTAACAAGTAACAAAACAAACAAATTGTTTTTAAGCTGTGCACTCTTCCCATCTGTCCATATTCGGAAGGGTGGACCCAAGCTTAGTGAAAGGCGTCATGTCCTGATGCTGTAAGGCAATGCGGGTTCGGACGTCAGCTCACGATATTGGGCCACCGTAGAACAACCCATTCTCTTCGAGGACATCTTTCATGATGATGGATGCAATTTTCTGCTGGATCCGGTAGAAATCATTGCGAATTTGATTATTCGGCACGGCTCCAAAGGCTTCGGCCCATCTCTGGATATGGGTATCGGATGAAGATTTCATGCAAAGTGATTGTACATCCCTTCTGTACTCCATCATTAGATGGATGACATAGAATCCATCATTCTCACTTCTTGCCGGTTGCTAGATGCAACAGAAGTCAGTCTTGTGGCCGAAACAAAGCCCGACGTTATTTGTTTTTTTACATTGGATGTAGCCACCCCGCATGCTGAAGCCCAGCATAGCTATGTCCAAAACATACTTTATGTGTGTGTAATCTTTCTTCTGTATGTTCTTCGATGGGTCCAAATATAGAGCACGGGAGTAACGCGGGTAAAGAACGATGAGAACGGCACGACACCCCCTCCTACGCAAAATACACGATCAAGTTAGCCTCCATGCGTGCAAAGTAACTATTGAAATGCACGTATGTGTTATAGTGCTATCTGCGGATGACTTATACCTGGGATGATAAGGTAGGAGAATCGTTTCTTTGTCCTTATTGCTGCTACATCTTGAGCTTGCGTTGGTTTTCCCCGAAGAGGAAGGGATGATGCAGCAGAGTAGCGTAAGTATTTCCCTCCATTTTTGAGAACCAAGGTATCAATCCAGTAGGAGCCCACGCTCAAGTCCCTCGTACCTGCACAAAGCGATAGCTACTCGCAACCAATGCGATTAGGGGTTGTCAATCCCTTCACGGTCACTTACGAGAGTGAGATCTGATAGATATAATATTTTTGGTATAAATATGCAAAGTAAAAAGTAAAGGCAAAGTAAAAAAGCAAAGCAAGATTAAAGTGATGGAGATTGATATGATGAGAATAGACCCGGGGGGCATAGGTTTCACTAGTGGCTTCTCTCAAGAGCATAAGTATTCTACGGTGGGTGAACAAATTACTGTTGAGCAATTGACAGAATTGAGCATAGTTATGAGAATATCTAGGCATGATCATGTATATAGGCATCACGTCCGTGACAAGTAGATCGAAACGATTCTGCATCTACTACTATTACTCCACTCATCGACCGCTATCCAGCATGCATCTAGAGTATTAAGTTAAAAACAGAGTAATGCCTTAAGCAAGATGACATGATGTAGAGAGATAAATTCATGCAATATGAAATAAACCCCATCTTGTTATCCTCGATGGCAACGATACAATACGTGCTTTGCTGCCCCTTCTGTCACTGGGTAAGGACACCGCAAGATCGAACCCAAAGCTAAGCACTTCTCCCATGGCAAGAAATACCAATCTAGTTGGCCAAACCAAACGGATAATTCAAAGAGACTTGCAAAGATAACCAATCATACATAAAAGAATTTAGAGAAGATTCAAATATTATTCATAGATAGACTTGATCATAAACCCACAATTCATCGGTCTCAACAAACACACCACAAAAAGAGAATTACATCGAATAGATCTCCACAAGAGAGGGGGAGAACTTTGTATTGAGATTCAAAGAGAGAGAAGAAGCCATCTAGCTACTAACTATGGACGCGAAGGTCTGAGGTAAACTACTCACACTTCATCGAAGGGGCTAGGATGATGTAGAAGCCCTCCGTGATGACGGCCCTCTTCCGGTGGAGCTCCGAAACAGGCCCCAAGATGGGATCTCGTGGACACAGAAAGTTGCGGCGGTGGAATTAGGTTTTTGGCTCCTGTTCTGATCGTTTGGGTGTACGTGTGTATATATAGGAGATGGAAGTATGACGGAGGAGCAACGAGGGGCCCATGAGGCAGGGGAGCGTGCCCTAGGGGGGTGCGCCCCCCACCCTCGTGACCGCCTCTTTTGTTCCTTGGAGCATGGTCCAAGTCTCCTGGATCACGTTCGGTGAGAAAATCACGTTCTCGAAGATTTTATTCCGTTTGGACTCCGTTTGATATTCCATTTATCTGAAACACTGAAATAGGTAAAAAAAACAGCAATTCTGGGCTGGGCCTCCGGTTAATAGGTTAGTCCCAAAAATAATATAAAAGTGGAAAATAAAGCCCAATATAGTCCAAAACAGTAGATAGTATAGCATGGAGCAACCAAAAAATATAGATACGTTGGAGACGTATCAATTGCTAACCAAGAATTCTTCGATGTACTGACTCGCATATTGACGGTTGGCATCGTTGATTGACAGGAAGCCCGCATGCATGTAGTATGGGTCCGCGACCACAAGATCGATGACTTAGTCACTCCTGAAGATGTAGTTCATGTACAGCGCATACAGGCGGACGAACGTAAAATCGAGTGTCCTCATTTGAAACATCTGGAAGATGTAATCAAACCTCGGGAAGAAGAGGTCTGTGGGGCATGTGTGGACATACATCTTGCAACTTCTTGGCACATGAACCGTATAAAGTAGGTATCCTGGATCATCCGAGGCAAGGAGGCTTCTCTCTGTCAAAAGCACATGGTCACGGAGTCTCTTGAGATCCCCTGCTATGGCAGCTAGTGCATTCGACGGTACCATTGGCTCTCCCACGACATGGATTAATGGCGCATGTTTCATCGGTACATGGTCAACCTTGGTTGAAGGCGGCTGGCTACTAGAACCAACATTGCCAGCTTCATTGGATTTTCTCGCCGCCGGTCTCTTCCTCTGCTTCTTCTTGGTGGGCTCAGGTGCTGGTGCGCCTGTCAGACCCTCCCTGAGCACCACCCGTAGTGTTGTTGGGCTCAGCATTGGACAACTCTGGCTAATTAGTTGAGCTTGGGTGGAGCCGGCATCTGGAGGCGTGTCCTACGAGGATTGCATGAACAAAGACTTCTTGCACTCCCGAGGACGTTCCGGCTCTGGTAGATGCATCTCATATTCATATGGTTGACTCATTGTTACTTCATTGTCAAAGGCAGTATTGAAATACTGGTTAGGGTCATCAGCCTCCTCCATGTCATGATCCATATCCTCTTCCATGGGGCAGATGGCATCATCTGCCGGAACGGTTGGCCCTCCTTCCTCATGTCTCTCGATCTCAGCAAGCAGCACAGATGATGGTTGTACTTGTGTAGGTGGTGTTGTGGTCATACCTTCCTGAGGTCCCATTGGTGTGTTCCCAGCCACCTCGACACGAAGAAGATTTTTCGGCCACAGGATCGGCCAATTTTTGCATTGGCCAAGATGCGTGGGGGTCTCGTCATCCTCTCCATCGGTTTGTATCGGATGAGGGAAACCCTCGTAGCCCACTTTCACAATCGCCATAGAGACCCTTAAGGCATTATTAGGCATCTGCCGGCGGTGAAACAATCGATCCTTAGACTTGACTATAGTACCCTTCCCCACATCCACCAACCCGCCCTTCATGTGGTAAAGGAGGGTGCACGGAGTGGAGGCGGCCTACAAAGATATATATGTGCGGTGTCAAAGATCCAAAAAGAACGACAACTAAAGATTAATTAATTAGTTGAGTTGATGAAGGTGCGGCACGTATTTACCGTGAGGGCGTCGAGCTCAGCCAATGTCGGCGGCCCAACATTCGAGCCAGAGACGGAGCTAGGGATGCTATGAGAGCTGGGTGCAGGAGCAGGTGCTGGAGGAGGTGCGGGTGCGGTTGCCATACTAGGTACGGGTATGGGTGCGGTGTTCATTGAGTTGCTCCCGGTGAAGCTGGGCATGGGAAAATCACTTGGTGGCGCGTTTGGATTTTGTTGCACCCATGTGACCGCTGTTGGAATCAAGCTTGTAAAGGCAACCACCATATCATCTCTACATGCAGTGATTATCTCAGCTTTGGTCTTAGCTTTTGCTTTCTCCATTGCCCGCACCACCTTCTCGTTGATAGTCACTTGACTGAACTTCTTTCTCTGTCTTTTGGCCTCGGAGTCCTTGTTATAATAGTACTTCCATGTGGCGCCATCCCTGGCGCCATGCACACGTCCATATTGCGGCCGCTGGCCGGGCGGGTGTCCCATCATTATGTTCATGGCCCGTTTGAAAGGAGTGTCCCACTTGTACTTCGCCGACGACTGAGTCGACGAGTCGCTTTCGGCCGCAAGCTTGTGTTGCTCTCTCTGCAAAATGGACCGTGAATCATTTACGAATGCGACTAGAATGTAGTAGACTTCATTGATTAGAAGCTAATATGTAAGGTGGTAAAAGGATAATTACCAGTATTCTCATGAATTTCCTAGTCGGCCCGTCGGTGAAGAAAATCTTTTTTGGGGGGTCCCAAGAGAATCGGGCCCTGATGAAGTCATGCTCCTGCTGGACGGTGAACTCAGCCCATGTTCTTTGCCTGCAGCTGCTTGCGTCTCTCCGACGTGGCCTTGGCAGCTTCTTCATTGCAACTCTCCTTGAACTTTTCAAAGTCCTCTATCGTAATTTTTGGATTCTCCGCAACAATCTCGGTGTAGGTTTCATGGCCTACTTCAATCGCCCTTTTCACTCTAGTTTTCCAAGCGCTCAAAGTGTTGCTGAACTTCCCTAGGGCTTTGTTGTTGATTTTTTTTCATGGCATCATCATCCCATGGGTCGACATCGTCATTCCGACCGGGGAACTGGAATCTTGCGCGCAACCTAGTTAGGAGCAGCTTCTTCAAATTTTCATTCTTCCGTATTTTCGTGGTGTTGATGTTAGCTGTATCCCATAGGATGCATGCTAGTTGGTTGCCGTAACACGCTACCACTTCCCACGGCTCTGTTGGCTCGAACTCGCCAGGGTGTACTGCCGTGACCACCAGTCTTCCGGTGCCAAGCTCATTTGGGCGTCGTGTCCTCTTTTCCTTCTTTCCCTCACTGGCTTGGGAGGTCCCACCTTCCGTGTTGTAGTTAGGAACATCATCAGTGCCAGTCTCAGTGCCGATGTCATTGGTGGCATCAGTGTCGGT
Source organism: Triticum dicoccoides (assembly GCF_002162155.2). Lineage (NCBI taxonomy): Eukaryota > Viridiplantae > Streptophyta > Magnoliopsida > Poales > Poaceae > Triticum > Triticum dicoccoides. The sequence continues at coordinate 607,036,800 of NC_041390.1, forward strand.
GCTGGCGCCACCACCGTCGTCATCCGTCATGACAAGGGGGTCCTGACACCCATCTTGCTGTCTCTCCTGATCCGCCAGAAAGTCTAGGTAGGCGTGTGCTCAAACTAATTGGGACTGAGAACCTCCGGCCTCATCGGTGTTGGTCATGTTTCCTAGGGTTCAATGTCGTAGTCGTTTAATTATCGAGCTTCATATAATAAAGTGAATAATAAAAAAATGACCTTTGTTTTGCCGGAAATGTCGTTTCATTCCCGTCGCGACAAATCTCGAGCACTCTATATGTCCAACTTTCTAGCGCAAGTCATGCCAAAATTCACGAAAAATTTCGGCATGACCTTTGCTAGAAAGTGCACATATAGAGCGCCTGAAATTTGCCGGAATAGAAATGAATCAACATTTCTGGCAAAACATAGGTCACTCGCAATCGATTTCCCTGCAAATGACAATAAGCACTATGTGCTGAAGTAGAATTTCACTACCATGTGCCAACACTAGCAGAATGCAATGGAGCCACCAAATGGACTCCAATGGACAGCATTTCATTTGAACTCCAAATACTTTAGCAACTACAAATATGAATCCAATGGACAACAATTGCATTTCATTTTAACAACTACAAACTACATAGATTATTCTTCGTCTTCTAATGCAAAATGGACACATTTAGAAATTGTTAACAGTAGCATTTTTAAATGTGTAGAAATAAGCGGTGACGGACGGGTTGATGCCTAGCAGCGGCCAGTACTTACGTAGTTAGTTTGGACCCATCCCAAAGTGATCAAGCCTCAAAACTAGAGCACTAATGTACTTCCTGTGTGGCTTAATGAGCAGAGCTAGTAGAGACATAGCTAGCTACAGTTAGCTTGGACCCATCTGATGAGTGAGTGATTAAGCCCCACACTTAGAGCAGAGCACTAATTAACCATGCAGTATGCGCTACAGCAAGCAAGCCTGAATATTTGAAGCCTAGCTAGGCAGGTTAATTATCTGCCATATATAGGTCTGTTAAAATGTAATCATAAGGCAGTTAGTGCAAGAAATTAACTAGCGATGCTACCGTAGCATTTCTTAAGAGGATTTAATAGTAGCATTCCTTAAGAGGATTTAACAGTAGCATTTCTTAAGAGGAACAGAGCAAGTGTAATGAAGCAATGAAGCAAGTGTAGAAGATGCAATATGTACAGAAGATGCAATTGATGATGATGGCATCCAGATCTTGAGGTAGAGGGGGCGGGAGAGGGATGCACCTTGCTGCCAAAGGAGCCAAGCACCTTGCATCCGGTGTCCTTCTCCTCCTTGCCGAGCACCTTGCTTTCGGAGGAGCCAAACATGCTGCAGAGAACACATACGGTCGGTAAGAGAGAGAGAGAGAGAGAGAGAGAGAGAGAGAGAGAAAGAGAGAGCACTAATGTACTTCCTGTGTGGCTTAATGAGAAGAGCTAGTAGAGACCTAGCTAGCTACAGTTAGATTGGACCCATCTGATGAGTGAGTGATTAAGCCCCACACTTAGAGCAGAGCACTAATTAACCATGCAGTATGCGCTACAGCAAGCAAGCCTGAAGATTTGAAGCCTAGCTAGGCAGGTTAATTATCTGCCATATATAGGTCTGTTAAAATGTAATCATAAGGCAGTCAGTGCAAGAAATTAACTAGCGATGCTACCATAGCATTTCTTAAGAGGATTTAACAGTAGCATTCCTTAGGATTTAACAGTAGCATTTCTTAAGAGGAACAGAGAAAGTGTAATGAAGCAAGTGTAGAAGATGCAATATGTACAAAAGATGCACTTGATGATGATGGCATCCAGATCTTGAGGTAGAGGGGGCAGGAGAGGGATGCACCTTGCTGCCGGAGGAGCCAAGAACCTTGCATCCGGTGTCCTTCTCCTCCTTGCCGAGCACCTTGCTTCCGGAGGAGCCAAACATGCTGCAGAGA
>NC_041390.1:607039015-607043969 GCF_002162155.2 Triticum dicoccoides
AGAGACTACTGGGGGAGGGGTGCCGGCCGGTGGAGGGACTGCTCGGGGGAGGGGCGCCAGCCGGTGGAGGGGAGAACTCGGGGGAGAGGGGCGGCACGGGGGGAGGGGCCGGGCCGGGGTGGACCTATGGGGACGGGGGCGGCACGGGAGGAGGGAGTGTCAGGGAGGCGCGCGTCGACGGCGGCATGGGCGGGTGCGGCGTCAGGGTCTAGTGCGGCGTCCGCGGCGAGGGAGGGGCGGCACAAAGAAAGAGGATCGATCGGATCGAGCGAGAGTGAGACAGAGGAAAGAGATGGGTGCAGTGGCTCTGTATACGCAATTTAGCTATAGCGCGTCTTGGCAAAACATGCTATAGCTAAGTTAGCTACAGCGCTTGACAAGCCAAAATGCGCTACTGCTAATTTTTTCTTTTCCTTTTTTTTATTTTTCTTTTTCTTAGCTATAGCGCTGCCCTGGTAAAAACGCGCTACTGCTAACTTTTTCTTTTTCTTTTTATATTTTTCTTTTTCTTAGCTATAGCGCTGCCATAGCAAAACCGCGCTAGCTAGTGCTAACTTTTTCTTTTTATTTTTATATTTTTTCCTTTTTCATATTCCACAAACTTCCTTCCATTTTATTTTATTTTTATTTCTCTTTTTACTTTTATCATTCTTTTTCTTTTTTCTTTTTCTTTTTCTTTTTCTTTTTCATATTCCACAAACTTTCTTCCTTTTTATTTTATTTATATTTATATTTCTCTTTCTCTTTTTATTTTTCTTTTTCTTTTTCTTTTTCTTCTTCATATTCCACTAACTTACTTCCTTTCTTTTTTTATATTTTTCTTGCATTTCATTTTCCACAACTTATTAGTTCCTTTTTCTTTTTCTTTTTATTTTTCTTTCATTTGCAATTTTATTTTTCTTATCTTTCATTTGCATTTGTACAAAGTTTGTATAGCATGGGTATATATAGCTCTAGCTAGCTAGGGTTTAATTTGGTCTATCGTTGGAACAATACCACTGTTACCCTCTGAATAATTAGTATAATATATATTACATGATTTGACCGCTAATGCCGGTATACAAAATAGAGACACACAAATTTTGTGGACTAGTTTGTCAGCTTGGGCGACGACGACGCTTTAGACTGATCTTCTTCCCTCTTTTGTTCGTTGTCGAATAATTGAGCCCATGGTCGTGACTTTTCCTTCTCTAGGGATTACGATCTTTCGTAGGTAATGTAGTCTTCATTCTTCTTTTGGCGTATGTTTCATCGTCATCAGCATCTTCCCTCATCGGATCACCGTACTGGTCGTAGTCTTCCTCGTTGGCGACTCCATCCATTCCGGTGATGCTCCTTTTGCTTCTTCTCACGACAACACGTTTGGGATTGATCGGATCAATTATGAAGAAACATTGTGTAACGTGTTTAGCGTGTACCCATGGATCATTTTTGGCGATGGCGTTGATGTTGCCTCTATCGGAGTCGGGTATACACATCGTAGTGAAATGTCGATTTTCTCTTTGTACATTCTTAGCCCATATGACACTGAACATCATCGCGCTATGCAATCCAGAGTAGTTAAGCTCCCATATCTCTTCGACCCTTCCGTAATATCTTTCAATTACATTCCCGGTCATGGCTTCCATCGTCACCCCTGAATTTTGGTCTTCACTGTTTATATCTTTCTCCTCCGTGTAGAACGTGTATCCGTTGATATCGTATGCTTGATAAGTCGCGAGGTTGGTCGAGGGGCCATGTGCTAAGGCGTATATGAGCGTTCCGTTCGGACAACCCTCTTCCGGGGGATTAGCCAGAACTCGCTCTTTGAACCAACACAAGAAAGTGGAGTTGTGCTCTCTAATAACTTCAGCGTCCGTCCTGTGCACCCCACGGTCACGGTACTTCTTTGCGATGATCTCTTTGTGCAGTGTCATGAAATCTTCTAGCACATCTAGGTATTGTAGCACTACTAAGTTTGCCATGTGAAGGTCGTTTTGTCGGCCCGAGCGTAACACATTCACATCCCTATGACCGTTGGTGTGACCTTCGCCTTCGAGCCTTCCACAGTGCTTGTTGACGGGCAAACCAACAACAGGGTCTCCAGTGCCTACTAGATAACTCTCACAGAAAGAGATGCACTCTTTGGTCAGATATCCCTGGGCTATGCTTCCATCTAGACGGGACATGTTACGAACGAATCCTTTGATGACGCCATTCATCCTCTCGAATGGCATCATGCTGTGCAGGAATGTCGGCCTAGATCGATGATGTCATCCACGATGTGGATACATAGATGCACCATGACATCAAAGAACGCGGGCGGGAAGTACATCTCTAGCTCATTCAGTATGACAACGATCTCTTCCTGTAGCCTATGGAGTTTCTTCACACTGATCGACTTTCGAGAGATAGCATCAAAAAAGTGGCATAGGTCAGTAAGCGTCTCACGCACATGTGTGTCCATAATCCCTCTAAGTGCAACATGAAGTAACTGCGTCATCATCACATGACAGTCGTGAGACTTCATCCCACTGAACCTTTTTTTCTTAGTGTCTAGATATCTGCTTATCTTCCCACAGTATCCAGAACTAACTTTGATTCCGGCAAGGCACTTCAACAATTGATCGACCTCCTTCGGATCTAAGGTGAAGCAAGAGGGGGGGCAATATTGTTCTTCCTTCTTGTTTAATTTTTTGCCCCTATCTTCCGTCTCGGTCTCCTCTGACGACCCTTTACCGGGCATTTGGAGACCTTTCCTGATATTCAAAAATTCCAAGTCTTTTCTTGCCTTCGGCACATCCTTGATTCTCTCCGGCATGTACATCAATGTTCCAAGCAAACTCTTAAGGATATTTTTTGTGATATGCATTTGATCAAGGCTATGAGGCGTGTCGAGTATGGGCCAGTATTCCAAGTCCCAGAAAACAGATCTTGTCTTCCATACCTTCAGCAGGGGCTCCGGCGCCTTTTTCTTCGTCTTTCCCGGCGAGGGGCACTCTTCCCAGTTCTTCAATAACTTATATATTTCTGCACCGCTACGCTTACATGGAGGACCTCGATGCTCAGCCTTACCATTGAATAGATCTTCACGCTTTCTCCATGGGTCATCCTTCTCGAGCCATCTTCGATGCCCCATGTAAACGATTTTCAAAGACCCGCCATCTTTCGATAGCTGCAGAGAAGTTGTATCATCCATGCACCTCGTGCATCCGCAATATCCGTGGCACACCTGGCCGGAGAGATAGCCTTAACTGAGATAGTCCTGCACCGTCGTGATCAGCGCGGCTCTCATGTAGAAATACTCTCCTTTGCTTGCGTCCCATGTCTTGGTCGGCGTTGTCCATAAGGTATGTAGCTCCTCTTTCAGTAACCCGAGATACAAATTTATATCATTTCCCGGTTGTCTCGGCCCTTGAATAAGCATAGCCATGTGTATGTATTTTTCCTTCATGCACAACCAGGGGGAGGTTGTACATCCATACAAACACGGTCCATGTGCTATGATTGGTGTTTTGGTTGCCAAATGAATTCATGCCATGACTACTAGCGCCAAGCAAGATGTTCCTTGGATCAATTGCGAAAAAATCAAATTCAGCATTTAATGCTCTCCACTGGCTAGCATCTGCGAGGTGTCTCAGCTTCATCTCATCTCTGTCATCTGGCTTCACCCTCTCCGCGTGTCAGCGCATAAGCTTTGCTTCCTTAGGATCTACGAAATACCGCTGTAGACGCGGAGTGATCGGAAAGTACCATACAACTTTCTGTGGAGCTTTCTTTCCGGCCTTTTTATATCGTGAAGCATTGCACTTTGGGCAGATGGTTTTTTCCACGGGCTCATTCCGATATATGATGCAATCGTTGATGCATGTGTGATATCTAATGTCTGGCAGATCAAGAGGGTACACGATTTTCTTTGCCTCCTCGACACTAGTAGGACACATGCTTCCCGCGGGAAGAACCTTTTTTAGATACTTCAAAAGCTCATCCAAGCTTGTATCTGTCCATTTGTTTCTTGCCTTCATCTTTAGAAGTTCTAGTGTGAAACTCAAGCGGGTCACCTCGGGATTGCAACCATCATACAAAGGAGTCATCGAGTCTACCTCTAGTTGCGCCAGTTTGGCCTCCTCTCTAGAAGCACCTCTATCGCTAGTCGTCTTCTTGCAAAGCAGGTCTTGAACATGCGGGTCCCGCATGGCTGAACTTAGTAGCGACGAAGACGGCAGCGTGTCCGCGTCTTCTCCCCCTTGAACAGCCTCTTCGTCATCGACATTTCCGAGGCCATCTTCTTCTTCGGGCACATAATCGGTCATCTCTTCGTCTGGTGGCCCCATGTCGTTATTTCCTGCCCCGTCGACATCCTCATCATCATCATCTTCACTTATCCACCGAGTATGGCCATGCATGAAACCATGAATGAGCAGGTGCGCCTTGAATGTGCCACCCTCAAAGGGGTCGAGCTTGACTATTTCTTCGCATTTTCGACACGAACATAAAACATCCTTCAGTCTTTTTTCATACATGTCTCCACAGCGGATTGCCAGTATCTTTCCACCATCCTTCCATTGACCTTCATGATCACCTGCGTGCGGAGCAAATATTATAACCACGTATATATGCATGCATGGATCAAATCCATACAAAAATTCAGCATGACCTTCCCTAAACATAGGACATATTCAGTTTGCCCGAAATTCGTCGAAACAGAATTGAATCGACATTTCGGCAAAACATAGGCAACTCATGTCACCCACATTATTTTATCAAATACACAATGTAGGCAACTCAAATTATGCCACACACAATTCGGTATATTCTCATATCGCCCATATATATATATATATATATATATATATATATATATATATATATATAGCTCTAACTAGCTAGGTAGCTCCCTAGGGAGAGAGAGATCTAGGGAGAGAGTGGGAGGAGAGGGAGAGAGGAGAAGAGGGAAGGCATTAATGGAAGGGGT